>NC_090449.1:191014698-191297198 GCF_031143425.1 Pleurodeles waltl
GCACTTTGCAAAAAACAGATCTTTGGGAAAATGTGATGTGTCCATGTTGTGTTTTGGGGCATTTCCTGTCGAGGGCACTAGGCCTACCCACACAAGTGAGGCACCATTGTTATTGGAAGACTTGAGGGAATGCTGGGTGGAAGGAAATTTGTGGGTCCTCTCAGATTCGAGAACTTTCTGTCACCGGAATGTGAGGAAAGAGCGTTTTTTGGGCCAAAGTTTGAGGTTTGCAAAGGATTCTGGGTAACAGAACCTGGTGAGAGCCCCACAAGTCACCCCATCTTAGATTCCCATAGGTGTCTAGGCAATTTCCAAAAAACACGTCAGTTTTCAATGTAAAAATATGATGAGTCCATGTTGCGTTTTCTGTCACAGGCATTAGGCCTACCCATGCATCTGATGTACCAATTTTATAGGGAGACTCAGGGGAACCACAGAATAGCAAAACAGGTGTTATTGTCCCTTGTCTTTCTATAAACTTTTTCCTTCCAAATCTAAGACAGTGTGTAAAAAATACGTCTATTTGAGAAATGCCCTGAACTTCACCTGCTAGTATATGCACCCCAGAATTCAGAGATGTGCAAATAACCACTGCTTTTCTTAACCTTATCTTGTCCCCATTCTGGAAATACAAAGGTTTCCTCTGTACCTATTTGTCTCTCTTTATATTTCAGCAAATAAATTGCTGTATACCCGGCATACAATGAAAACCCATTGCAAGGTACAGCTCATTTATTGGCTCTGGGTACCTAGGGTTCTTGATGAACCTACAAGCCCTAAATATCCCCACAACAAGAAGAGTCAACCAGACGTAATGGTATATTGCTTTCAAAAATGTGACATCGCAGGAAAAAGCTACTGAGTAAAACATGGAGAAAAATGGCAGTTTATTTTCACCTCAATTTCAATATTTATTTATTTCAGCAGTTATTTTCTGTAGGAAAACCTTGTAGGAGCTACACAAATGACCCCTACTGAATTTAGAATTTTGTCTATTGTTCAGAAAAGTTTTGCTTTCCGAGATCCAGCATTGGTTTCATACCCATTTCTGTCACTAAGTGGAAGGAGGTGAAAAGCACAAATTATAGCAACAATGGGGCATGCCCCAGTAAAATGCCAAAATTGTGTTGAAAAATGTGTTTTTCTGATTAAGGTCTGCCTGTTCCTGAAAGCTGGGAAGATGGTGATTTTAGCACACAAACACTTTGTTGATGCCATTTTCAGGGGGAAAAAAACACATGCGTTTTTCTGCAGCCCTTTTTTCCCATTTAAAAAAAAAACTTTTTGCTGTATGTTGGCTAATTCCTTGGTCTCCTCCAGGGGAACCCACAAAGGCTGGGTACCTCTAGAATCCATAGGATGTTGAAAAAAAAGGACGCAAATTTGTCATGGGTAGCTTATGTGGTCAAAAAGTAATGAGGGCCTAAGCGCAAATTGCTCCCAATAGACAAAAAAAGGCCTGGCACTTGAGGGGGAAATGTCCTGGCAGCGAAGGGGTTAATAAATAAATAAAACCACTTACTCTACCACTCATATATTATTTCAGGTACTTTCAATAAATGTCAATATATTTCAGCCTTTTAACAATTTCACATAGACATATACATTTGTAATTATTTTTATCTTCTGAAAATTAAATGTAGTTTTAAGAGGCTGGCCCTCCATGTAGTGTGCAAAGATAGGCACACAGTGCAGGGGGTCCAGGCAACCACACATTAGTTTGCAGTGGTAAAAACTAGATCCCTAAATGCTCCAGTTTTTAAGGTAGCTTGGTTAAGCACTTAGGTCAATCATTGAGAAGTGGAAAGCATTTGTTGTACTTATAGTATCAATCATGCAAGTCACACACTCAAAGGAATAACTCAAGACCAATTTCTGAAAATACATCATATTTTTATGTAATTTTTAAGACCAAGATTATAAAAATTGTTTAAGTACTTTTTGAAATATGAATTTCTGGAGTTTAATAAAGATCGTCTTTTTGTGAGTAGTTAAGCAACATAAGAATCAATGGAAAGTCACCTTTAAACATACATATAAAATCGTTCCGTTGGTTTGACAAGTTCTTCTTTTGCAGGTTGGTCGAGGGTGTCGGTGGGCATGCTCTGCCAACTGGAGAAGTTCAGATGGCTCTTAATTCCGGTGGGGGCATTGATGAAAGTGTCTCTGGAGCTGGTGCAGGGCCACTGTGGGGGACCACTTGGAAAACCACTGCACAGGTAACTTTAAAGATGGTTCCTTGGGGGTCCCTTTAGAGTAAGGAGGTCACAAGGGGTAGGGGACCCTTAGGGCACAGCAGGTTCTTCATTGCAGGGCACAGAGCGGCCGGGTCCAGAGTGAATCGGTCAGCCAGGAACTGTGCGCAAAGATGCCCTATGGAGATGGAGGTGGGCAGTTCAAGAGTCGTTTGCAGAACAACAGGGTACTCTGGTGGGAGGTCCAGGGTCTTCCTGGTCCTTTTTCAGCAGGCTGGTTTTCTTGATATCCAACTTTAGCTGACCAATACACAGCGTATTGGTACTGTTTGACCACTGGGGGTCACAGTGCAGCAAACTTGGCACACTTGCAGGGTTTGTCCTTGTAGTCATTGCTGTGTTATTTGGTCCAGCTGCAACTTCCGGATCGGGAGTTTAACAGCTAGTCAGTGAAGTGATCCTCACTGGCTTGCTGGTTACCTGCTGTTGTAGAGTGGTACCTCCATTCTGGAGGGGGTTTTGGGGCAATTTGTGAAGCCTGGAGGTTCTCTGAGGTTCTTTAGAGCTTTTCCAGTGTCCAGCAGCTCCTCAGTGGCGATTGTGGGTCCTGGGTGCATCAGGAAGGGTTTAGGGCCTTTTCTTTTTTGCAGCAGGTCCACAGTTCTCGTGCTTTTGATCTTCTTGGTGCTGATCTTCTTTTGTCTGTTAAATATGATTACCTGGTCTAGGGGTGCCCACTAAATACTGAATTTAGTGGGCATTTTAGAGAACACCCTGTTGTGTCCAATGGGACACCTACCGTTGGGTGGCTTCACCCACTTTAGTGACCACTTCCTGTGGGCAGGGTAACTTCCCTACCCCTGATTAGCTATTTTCCTTCCATCCATGATGGAGGAAAATGAAATGGAGTGCCCACCTCGCAGGCAAGACCTTAGGGGTGGTACATGCCAAGTAGACCCACTCCTCCTACTCTTTTTGTAGTTTCCCACGTTTGCTCCCACCAAAAGTGGGAGTTTGCAAAGGTGGTGTCCATCTTCTGCTAGCAGCAGGCCTGTGAGTTGAGTTTCAAAGGCGGTTAGCCCTTTGAAGCCCGCTGCTAGGGCAGGGAACATTCCTGAGGGAGTGGGTGTTAGCACCTCCACCCAGTAAGGGCATTGTTCTACAAACCAGAGAGATGGCTGTCTCCCCAAAGGTTTGTAGATTGGGTGTTTGGAGGTGGTAGGCTGGATAGGACCAGTCAACAACCACACCAGGGTAGTTAGCTTTTGCAGGAGATACCTCTAAGGTGATCCCTATGTATATTTAGGGATAAATCCAATACTAGTACCAGTTTGGATTTATCATTCTGAATTGTTTGACACTAAACAACCCAGGGCTTAGACTGGCCTTCATGTAGTTGGGAAACTCGTGTTGACCAGTGTCCAGCATATGTATTAAAATGACTGCTCTGTTCACTCACTATTTCCCAGGTTTGGCAAGGACACAGTGAAGGCATATTGCTCATGCAGCTATGCCCTCATATATAATATGGTGCAGCCTGCATTAGGGCTGGAAAGCCTGCCAGATGGGTATCTTATCCATAGTGTATGCAGTGTATGGGGGACAGAGCACACCTGCAGTGTGCCATGTCGAGTTTGTGTTTTAGGCTTGCATCAGGACACCAAGCTTGCAATGGCAGGGCCTTAGAGGGTGGCACAATCAGTGCTGCTGCCATCAGGGGCCTACCCTTAGTACCGCATGCCCTGGGTACCTAAGTACCTTGTAGTAGGGACTTCTAGTGGTAGCTAAAAAGTGTATGCAATTGTGCCAGTGCATCACAACAGTTTTAGGGAAAGAGCTCTGGCCCACGGAACCTGATTAGTAGGGTCCCTGGACACTACAACTTCTAGTCTACATCATAAATCAGTCAAAAAGTGGGGGATAACCATGTCAACCATGTCAAAAAGAGGCCTTTTCTCAGAGTAATTTACACACCTGAAGATTGACTTTGTTGGTGTAATACCTTTTTGCTGGTATTAGATAGATTCAATAGTCTCAGCGATTATGAAAACTAAACATAAGAAGACACATCACTCTCATGCAAAGCAACTTTAAATGGCACTCTTTTCAACTTTGCACTATCTGATACTGTGGAAGCCCACAAATAAAAGCATACCTTTCATATGTTACTTTTGTAAGTCTAGTTCTTAATGGTTAGTAAGTGTTAACCCTTCCATGCACTTTTCTAGAGAAGCCCAGTATGCTATACTTTTTATACATATTTGTGTCTTAATCATGAATATCACAACAAATTTGTTAAAAAAAACTGGGTGTCCAAAAACATATGTAGCTTGATATTTTTCTGACCTTAGAACTACAGCACAATTTATTAGCAATCCCTCACCAGGAATTTAGACCCTAATAAACACACATGAGTGCAAATACCTGTAATTTTTGGAATGACAGAACTCTCTCCTTAACACCCTTTCTCCAATGCACTCTTAGCACAGACTCCATAGCAACCCACTACAACCTGTAGGTCACAAGTTCCCAGCACATTCTTGAAGGTGCATACTACGTAAAAAAGGAGCTGCAGGTGTGGTTTACTGTACATACTGAAAAGCACATCCCAGGCTGTATTACAATTTTAAATTTTTACAAGGGCCAATCATAGATCAACGTACTAATCTTTTGAAGACACTACCTAATTGTATTTACCAGCACATTCACAGATTCCAATCAAATATGTTTATTTTATACCTGAAGCTCACCTCCATTTTAAGTGCCTTCCATTTTCAAAACTGCCTTAATCAGCCCCAGCCTTCTCCTGTCTGCTACTGCACTCACAAATGGTTAGAGTGTCGATTGTGGGCCACAGCAATGTATTTGGGGTTGGAGGCTGATAAAAAGAGTGATATTGACAGAGACCTGAGTTTGGATAATGTGTACATTAATTGGATTGGCCTGAGAGGGTTAAAGTTGTATCAATTGCTCCCTTTGATTTAAAGCATTGTGGATTCTTAATCCCCTGAAATCATGATTGTACACTGTAGTGGAAATGACTTAAGAACACTGACTGGAGTAGGCCTGGAATCCTGATGAAGGATACCTTTGCACAAATGATGTTACCTTTCCCTCACACTTTCTTGGTGTACTCTAACATATGCAGAAATGGAAATGGCCAAATCAATTTTCGTCTACAGATTGGCAAAGCCAGGAAACATGTTAATAAAACTGTTTCTACATTCTTTAGAGGCCATAACATTGGCTGTATCTACAACAATCCGTGCTTTAATTTTGATGGCATCTGCAGAAGTGACAGTGTGCATCTCACAGAAGAAGGCAATAAAGGGTTTCTTTCCAACTTAAAACGATACATCCGGTCTTACATGTAGCTGTTAAATACTCACAATGAACAAAAAGGTTCTCCTCTGGGCCACCCTATTGCCCAAACATTTGGTTAATTGTTTTCATTAAAAGATTTTATTTCAGTTTATTAAAATACTTGCAGCAACGTTATGATCTTAGCAACATAGATGTGACTACATGAAACAAAAGCAGGCATTCAATAGACACCAGTCCATTCAAAATTCATAACTATACGTATACGAAATTTACTACATCACACTATGGACATCACTTTCTAAATACTTTTATAAACAAATCTATGTAACTCTAAGTGCGTCTGTGACAGTGTATATAGGAGTTTAAGGGGGTCTGTGAGTGGGTGTGTTACTGTATGAGTGAGTCTGTGAATGGGTGCATGAGTGGGTCTGTGACTGTGTGTATAAGTGGTTCTCTGAGTGGGTGCATGAGTCACTGAGTGAGTCTGCCAGTGGGTGCATGAGTGAATGGGTCTGTGAATGAGAGCATGAGTGGGTGAATGGGTGCATGAGGGTCTAAGTGGATCTGTGAGTGGGCTTGTCAGTATATGACTGAGTCTGAAAATGGGTGCAGGAATGTTTGAGTGACTATGTGAATGGGTGGGTAACTGTCTGAGTGGGTCTGGAATGGGTCTGTGAGTGGATGCATGAGTATACAAGTAGGTTTGTGAATGGGTGTGTTAGTGTCCAAGTAGGTCTGTGAGTGGATACATGAGTGTCCCTGTAGGTCTGTGAACGGGTGTGTGAAGGTCTGCGTGGTTCTGTGAGTGGGTGCACTAGGGTTTGAGTGGATCTGTAAGTGGATGTATTATGGTCTGACCTGGTCTGTGAATGTATGCATGAGTCTCTGAGTGAGTCTGAGTGGATGCCTTAGTGTCTCAGTAGCTATGTGAGTGGGTGCATCAGCATGTTTGTGGGTCTGTTAGTGGGTGTGTCAGGGTCTGAGTAGGTATGTAAGTGGTTCCATGAGGGTCTGAGTCAGTCTGTGAGTAGGTGTGTGAAGGTCTGAGTAGCTCTGTGAGTGGGTGTGTGAGGGTCTGAATAGGTCTGTGAGTAGGTGCATAAGGGTCTAAGTAGGTCTGTGAGTGATTTTGTGAGTCTGAATAGGTCTTTAAGTGGATGCATGAAGTTCTGAGTGGGTCTGTGACTGGGTTTGTGAGGGTCTGAGTGGGTCTGTGAGTGGGTGGGTAAGTGTCTGAGTGGGTCTGTGAGGGGGTGTGTGAGTCTTAGTGGGTCTGTGAGTGGGTGTGTGAGGGTCTGAGTGGGTCTGTGAGTGTGTGGGTAAGTGTCTGATTGGGTCTGTGAGGGGGTGTGTGAGAGTCATAGTGGGTCTGTGAGTAGTTGTGCAAGGTTTCTGAGTGGGTCGCTGAGGGTGTGTGTGAGGGTCTGAGTAGGTCTGTGACTGGGTGGATGAGTGTCTGAGTGGGTCTGGAAGTGGGTGTGTGACTCTGAGTGGGTCTGTGAGTGGGTGCATGAGTGTCTGAGTGTTTCTATCAGTGAATTAGTGTATTAATGAATCTGTGATTTAAAACAAAAACAGCATTATTCACAAATTCAGCACAATGTTAAACGGGGGTCGTGTTGAGCATCTTGACATATTTGCGAATATCGCACAGCATTACAAAAATATTTTAAAGATCGTAATTTCACTCTCAAAGACCCCTATATCACAGCCCTATGGTCAGGATACCTCCACCCTGACTCCTTTTGCCACTTATCATTTTATATTTAAGCCCCAAGAATAGTGTCCGGTTACCTAAAATGGCAGCCACAACTTTTTGGCCAGGTTGCAGCCAGCCATCCACAGAATTCCTGTTGGCACCCACATTTATAAATAAGGTGTGATCGCTGCAAAAACGTTGTGACGGATCTGATACCCTAGATATGAGTATATTTCACCTTCAATATCTCAAAATCTACTGCACAGATTTAACCAAATAACAAAAAGTGTATTTTATTGACTAAAAGCTAACTTTCCGCCATATTTGTGGTAATTCCATCCAGCGGTTCGGATTGTAGTTATGTTCAAAATTCTTATGTGAATTAACATAGGAAAAGCATATTTTTTACCCCCTTCCCCCCTTTCTTCTCAGCCCTTGTTAGACAGATCACCACAAAATTTTCATTTCGCAACAAGAATCACCTGTAACTTTTTTGGGAAAATTTCATGAAGATTCGTCAAACAGTGCCAGAGATATAGGCAAGTCAAAAAAACAATTTTTCTATGAGAACACAGTCCTAACTATAACTACTTAATGGCAGTATGCCCTTAAAATGCATGCCTTTACAATGAACTAGTAGGTATATATCAGGTAAGTGAAAACCCTAATATATATATATATATATATATATATATATATATATATATATATATATATATATATATATATATATATATATATATAAAATAAACTGCAACCTGTAGAGACTGCGCTTTTGTCTGGAGGACAACTCTGTTTTGCACATATATATATATTACCAACATTCCTCCTGTTACATGCAGAGAGTTCCCGGACACCAAATGGAAGTCCAAAATGCTTTATTCACCAATGCTTCCTCCCAGTACAACGCGTTTCAGCCGTAGCCTTGATCACGTAACAAATGAGAGTGTCTCACACACCCACTATATACCACAACCAACATACATAAAAAGATAAAAAGAGGACTATCAGATTACATAACTATCCCGCAATGTGCGAATGTCAGCACCATCTTGAAATTTCCAAAAAGACCCATCCACAATACTAAAAGGGATCTTATGGTTACAAAATTATCCACATTCCTTACTCTCTTTAGACATAAATTAATTATAATCATTATAATCATTTAAATAGCTTCCAGATTAAATATTAAATATTAAATATTATTAATATCCAAAATGGTCCAAAAAATATAAAAGCATAGTATATACGGGATAACATTGTATTCCTGAAAATATCCACATTACTTACTCTCTTTGAACATTCATTAATTGTAATCATTTAAATAACCTCCATATTAAATATTTAAATATTGTTGATATCAAAAGGTGGTCCAAAAGCTATAAAAGCATAGTATACATCGGATGACATTGTATTCCTGAACAAGAAAATGCGCATTGGTATACAAATGTACCTTGACAGCCCTATATTGATGTTCAAAACAATTTATATGTATGTGTGCAGATATGTGTGTCTTACTACCTACCACATATCAAAACACCCCCAACAGTGTCACATCCATCACAAAATTTGCCATAAAAAACCCACTAAATATAAATAAAATATAATTAAAATTGACTGACAAAAATATATATCCAGCAACTTCAATTAGCCTGAATGTACATTCATCTCCTCACTTGAATTCAAACCCCCAGGGCTCAGGGTGTTGAGTCTGATAATCAACTTTGATTCCAAGAACCCCATCTTTTTCTCTCTATTGCCTCCCCTAATTCTAGGTTTCATCTGATCAATGACTGCAAAGCTCAACAACCTCTCATCCGCATTATGTTTATCATGGAAGTGTCTTGCCACTGGGTATGTTCGATCAAAATTACGAATCATTCAAATGTGTTCAAGAACCCTCTTTTTAGCCTTGTGTATTGTGCTACTCACATACATTTTCCCACTGGGGCACATCAGGCAGTAAACACAAAAATCTGTATTGCAATTGAAATGTCCTCGAATTTGATAAGTCCATTGCCCATTTTTCCCAAATATTTTAAGACAGTTACTACTATATTTGCATGCCTTGCATTGTCTGCAACAGAAAAAACCCACTGAATGATCTAGCTCTAACACTGTCCCTAGTTATTCTGTTACAGCTGAGATCATCTCTTAACGATCTACCCTTGCAAAACGTGATCGCAGGCGCCTCCGAGATAACACTACCTAAGGTGGAGTCGTTCTGTAGTATATGCCAACTCATTCAAAATCTTTCTCAAGACCTGTGACTGGTTAGAATAG
This sequence comes from Pleurodeles waltl, assembly GCF_031143425.1. Classification (NCBI taxonomy): domain Eukaryota; kingdom Metazoa; phylum Chordata; class Amphibia; order Caudata; family Salamandridae; genus Pleurodeles; species Pleurodeles waltl. The sequence goes on from NC_090449.1 coordinate 191,024,200, forward strand.
GTTGTGATGAATCTCACCTTTTGATCACCTACATCTGAATCCATCCTCGGGTATATCAGATTCTATCTCCTAATGTTATCCGCCTTTTTTTTAGCTTGAAGAATAATTTTGCTCCTATACCCTCTCTCTAGAAAGCGTAAGAGCATATTATCACTTTCTTTCTGATAGTCCTCCCACGTACTACAAATCCTGCAGGCTCTTAGAAATTCCCCAAATGGAATACTGGCAATAAGATTTGGTGGATGGGCACTATTTGCATTCAATATGCTGTTACCAGCCGTCAATTTACTATGGAGTTTGGTCCTTAATGATCGTTCTTGGACCATAACTTCCACATCCAGAAATGCAATCTGTTGTTTACTGCTCTGATCACTTAGATGTAAGTTATAGCCATTATTATTAAGAAAGGCTACAAAACCTCTAGCCGAAATCTCATCTCCTTTCCAAATCACAAAAATGTCGTCTATATAACGACACCATAAAATAACCCTTTCATCAAAGTCGGGTGAGCTAGTAGATATTTGCTCCTCCCACCAGCCCATCACCAGATTTGCATAACTCGGAGCGAAACAAGCCCCATAGCCGTACCCTGTGTTTGTTTGTACAGCTTGTCATCAAAGAGAAAGAAATTGTTATTGAGGCAAAAAATGACCATATCACAGATCATCTCAGTATGCATCAGAAATGAAAGCGATCTTGCCCTTAGAAAATGTCGAATTGCTACTAACCCTAAATCATGTTTGATGCAAGTATACAGGCTAATAACATCCATAGTTAGAAGGAGATAGTCATCTTCCCATTGGATTCCATCAATAATCCTTAAAAACGATGTTCTATCTTTGATATAGGATGGAAGGCTTTCAACAAAAGGTCTCAAAAAGTAATCAATGTACCTAGACGTGTTCTCCAGGAGAGACCCTATAGCAGAAACAATAGGTCTCCCTCAGGGATTCACAATGCTCTTATGTATTTTCGGTAAGAGGTACAAGATGGGAGTTACTGGTGAGTCACATTTGAGGAAATAATACTCCTCCAAGTTAAGCAGCCCTTTATCCCTCCAATCCAACAAAATTTCAAAGTATTGAGTATTAGATTTACTAACATCAATCAGATTTACCGGTATATAGCAAGTTAGATCATTGACCTGTCTCAATCCTTCTGCTAAATAGGCATCCTTATCCAAAACAACAACATTTCCCCCTTTAGCTGACTGTCTAATTACAATGCTACCATCATCCTTCAAACCTTGTAGGGCCTCACTTTGTACCTTGGTCAGATTCTGTTGTTCATTCTTTCTCATTTGATATCTCACTTTCTTCAATTGTTTAATGGCATCTTTTTCAAAAACATCAATCGCTTCACATTGTACAGCCGGTAAAAATACAGATTTCGGTTTAAACATTGTAGGACACGGGCAATCCAATTCAATGCCAAAGTCCACTCGGTTTAATACAGGATCCTCATGAGCCTCAATACCATCATGTAAGCTTGAAAGCGTATGCAATACCTCCACATCAGAAATGGTTAATGTGCTGACATTATGCTTGTCACTTCCCAACACATCTGAAGTGACCTTTGTATGAAACCATTTCTTTAATTTAAATTTTCTAACCAAATGGAAGAGATCAATTCTAGTCTGTACATAGTCAAAATCTGTTCTAGGGCAGAAGGACAGGCCTAATGACAGAAGGCTCATTCTTGTTCAGTTAGTGTTCTCTTTGATATATTTACTGCTGTTGTCACATCATTTCCCAGGCTCTGGTTGTTACACCTGTTTGCCTGAATTCTTCTTTTACTTGCCCATATCTTTGCTGCCCAGTTCCTCTCCCTCTGCCTCTTGTACCTCAACCTCTGCCCCGTTGTGGGAATGCCTCTTTTCTTTAGTCTGTCCGTCCCTGATTCTGAAGGCAAAATTGTTTAAAAAAATTAGACCTGCTCGCATTCTTATCTACAACTGGACCCTTGTCCAAAAGGGAATCAGATACATCAGACTGATTCCCGTCTGAGATATCACTTTCTTCCACCTCTGACGTGAATTCCCAATTGTTGTTCTCAACTATTAATTCTTTGTCATTTTCCACATACATATGATCATATTTACAATGAAAGGTTAGGATCCTGCCTGATTGGTAATCTTTAAAATCTCGTAAGAACTTGCGTTGTTTCTTGGACATAATATCTCCTTCAAAACTACTTAATTTTTTCTCCAAGTTCTTCTTAAATTCTTCTATTGCATCCTCTGAAGTCAATGATACAATCTTTGTTGACACTTTCTCAATCTCTTCCAGAATCTTCTGCCTATCCTTAATCGCATATTTGATTAGAATCTTCATCATATTCAGTGAACTGTTTTTTAAATTTTCCACCCACTCCTCGAGCATGTCAGGATCCGGATCTTCATACGTAGGTACGGTGTATATTCTTAGACCTCTCGGTACTCTTTCCACATCTATGTACTTTTGTAAAGACTCTATCTCCCACCACTTGGAGATCTCCTTCCTCGACAATTTTTTAATTTTTTCGTGAAGTAATTGCAGCTTAAGTTCTGAACCACCATTCGCAGAATTATCCATCCTTCCCTTAATATCAATCATGTGAGCAGAAAAAAGCTTGCTGGATTTCTCTTTCTTCCCACCTCTAAGGAGGAAGCCATATCGGTGATAAAGCCGATGAACTGCCAAGTGTGGATTCTCAGTATTTCTGATCCACTCTACCACCACAAGCTTGTTTCAATAAGATATAATGCAGTTGTACAAAAGATCCACCACTGAGAAAGAGGAGTTTCCTTATTGTTTTTTATTGTTTGTAACCCCCTCTCATTCAGTTTGAGTATTTATTAAAATCTTCCTCAAACAGTATCTTTTTGTTCAATAAGTTCACACTCGAAGCAGAGGGGAGATACAGTTCTAAATGGAATAAATTGAAAAAATTAAAAACTCCTCAAAACACAACTAGAATTTCTAAAAAAAACTGTCCGCTTTACAGTTACTTATTCACAGCTGTTCAATTTAACCCCAAAAGGAGTGAGTTGTTGCTCCAAATAGTTAATTTGAAATAATTTGAAATAACACCACGGTGCAGCATTCCTGATTATATGTATATTGTGCTAGCACTCTGCTGAAGCGCTTTGTAAGATCCCGCGTTGTAACTCTCAAAGCCCACGTCTGGTGAGATATATTTTACGAGCGCGTTGCTCAAAACAATCTCATCGCGCTCGAATTCAAAGAATGTTTCAGTTTATTCTAGACACTGTGTTTGTAAAGCAATTTCCTGGGCGAGGCTGAGCCAATTTTGCTCAGTACGTTTCAGCCCCCAGGTTCTCAATTAGCTCCGACAACACACACAGCCTGAGGGTTTCACAGAATGCCTCCCCAGGCAGCGGCACCGTCGCACAGCAGGTCATCAAATTCCTCATTATAACAAATAACATGCTAAAAGTGCCTGAGGCTAAAATAGATCTCGCTCCTAACCTCGGGCCGCATTGTCAACAAGCTCAGTGCTTTCAGCAATATATACACATATTAGGGTTCCCTTATACATAACTACTAGGTTGTTGTGTATATATATATATATATATATATATATATATATATATATATATATATAGTGCATATATATGCATACATATTACTGGAAACTGAACAATAGTAACACCTGTGGTTTACAATGCACAAAAAGCAGAAGTACATTATGATATATTATATAGGAACATGTTATTGCTGTTCTCTAAGTCAAAGGGGTGCAGCTTACATCAAGTACACCCACGACTGCACTATAAAATCTGTCACTGGGGCGCAGATCAGAACATCACTGCAACTTTGCTGGGTCAGTGGAGTACAAGCAGCAAAATGAAGGCCTCAAGAAATAAACCAATGGGAGAGAAATGTTTGTTGCCCTGGAGAGTTACACATAACTTTTTTGTATTTATAGAGTGAGGAGGCTTGGAACTACTTACTGCCAGGTGCTCTGAATATGAAAGGTGGGGCACAGTGGCAACAGTGATGGGTGGCACTAGGGCTCAGGCTGGATATGGGCATCTAGTGGCCTGAGGGTGACCCATCACAAGAAGCAGCATAGGTGGTAATTGTTGCTTCCAGCCACTTGCGGTCTTTGGCGCACCTGTTAACCGACTGCAACTTATCACCATTTTCTGCAGTCAATGATGCGAGAACAGGGGTCTGTTGAGCCAGGCAGATTTACCACCAAAGCGTGCCAGAAGGATTAGGAGCTACTGGTATGTGGTAGAACAATGCTTACCCCATTTCTCGTGCTGATTATTCTCTAGGCAAACAGAAAATTAAAGCCATACTCGATGTTTTGGCTGCAGCCTATGTGGATAACTCCCCAGCATTAAAAAAAACATACACACATCCGGAACAGAGATGGGACACATGCCAGCCAAGTGTGCCAAGCTTAGGAACCACAGTATATGTTGAGGAGAGTTCCCCGATGTATGATAGCCAAAGCATGCTCAAGAGGTGGTGACCTTCTTGCCTGAGGGGGTTCCCTTCACAAATGAATGAGATGCTCTTGGTAGGCCACGCAATATCAAAGAACAGTGGGTCTCAATAATTTAATCACAGATCAACCCTTAGTAGCTTGGCAATGAGCGACAAGGCTTAACTTTGAGAAAGGTGTGTAAAGCATTTCAAAATAACAAAACAGTAAAAAAGTAAAACAAAGAACACAATAGAAATCCAACTCCAATTTATAAAAATAGATTGTATTTGTATCTTAAAAATGACATCTAAACGACTAAAATTGGATAAGGAGAACAGGAGATATGACATTTTAAAGAATAAGGCCCTCATTACGATCCTGGCATTAAAGTGGCAGTAATACTGCCAACAGGCCGGCGGTAACTACAGCCAAATTATGACCATGGCAGAAAGATCTCTGAAAGACAGCCAATGTACCACACCGACCGCCAGGGCGGAAACAACAGCCACCACGGCAGTAGCTGCCTACAGCCCGGTGGAAGTCAATGTTCCACCCATCATATTATGACCAAGGAAACCGCCACCTTTTCCAGGGTTGTACCACCGACATCAAAAGCCTGGCGGAAACTGAGTTAAGAATGGAAAGGACTGACCAGTGGAGACACAGGGAACAACCACTCCGCCATGGAACCTGAAGTGCATGTCTTGCCAATGATCTTCCACGTTCTGCTCCACCACGAACACCAACGCCAGCGAAGACAACAACGGTGAGTACAGCAGCCTAGCTTATAAGGAAGGGGGGAGGAAAAAGAGATTGACACACACACTTACAACACACAATCCTCCCAACACCATATACACAAACAGCTGCATTACAAAACAATTTTACCCCATAACTCGGATGAATAATTCAAGGACAAAACAATTTTGCAGTGAATGTAATGAGATCAACACAGCATGAAAAATAAGTTAGGCAAGATAATATATATATATACATATGTACAGAAAAAGGGACACAGCCCAGTCCACTATTTGCGTAGTCCAAAGCCACACATGTCACCTGCTTCAACACGGAGACAACACTGCAGGGGCATCAGTTGGTAAATAGGCAGGCACCTCAGTGGGACAGGGGATGGGGGGCACCTCATCCGGGAGATGTAACAAGACCACTGGTTCTGGAGGGGGCAACATGCCCTGTGCTTGGTCCTGTGGAGTGCAAGGTCACAGTCTCTCATGTGGGTGTATCACCAAATGATTGTGGAGGGGGCAACTTGCCCTATGCTTGGTCCTGGGGAGTGCACGGTCACAGTCTCTTGAGTGGGTGTCTTGCCCACTGGTTCTGAAGTGGACAGGCCGCGCAGCAGCCCATGGAGGAAAGTTTACATACCATCTGCCGGCAGTGACAGCTGCACAGTGGTGGTGCCACTGGTGGGGGGAGGCTCCTGCTCATCCCTTGCAACCTCGGATGACTGCACAGTGGTGGTGCTGCTGGTGGGGGGAGGCTCCTGCCCATCCCCTGCAATCTCGGATGGCTGCACAGTGGTGGTGGTGCTGGTGGGGGGAGGTGCCTGCCCATCCCCTGCAACCTCGGACAGCTGCACAGTGGTGGTGCTGCTAGTGGGAGGGAGGCTACTGCCCATTCCCTGCAACCTTGGGCGGCTGCACAACCATGGTTGGTGGTGGGGGCTCCTTCACAGTTCCAGGCCCAGTCCCCTTGGTCTTTCTGCCTGCTGGGCCAGGCTCCTTTCCCTTCTTGCCTGCTGGGGCAGGCTCCTTGGTCTTCCAGCCTCCTGGGCCAGGCTCCGTTCCCTTCTTGCCTGCTGGGGCAGGCTCCTTGGACGTCCTCCATGTGGGGCCAGGCTCCTTTTCCTTCTTGACTGCTGGGGCAGGCTCCTTTCTCTTTAGGCTGGCTGGTGCAGGCTCCTTCCCCTTCAGGACATCTGGCCTGGATCCTTTCCACCACAAGTGGGTGTAGTGACAACTGGGCCCGTGGATTGTGTGGCTGGGGTGCTTGGCTGGGTTCTTCCTACCCTGCCCATATGTGCAGGACGGGGTAAAGGGGCATGGAAGAGGTCAATGGTGGATAGGAAAAGTTTTTTAGGGACATTGGGATGGGAAGAAGAAGAAGAGTGGAGGATGAGGGAGTGGTCGTTGGAGGTGTCTGCTGCTTTTGGGTGCAGGTGCATGGGCTGTATGCTGTTGTGAGGTGGATGGCTGTTGGGTGTCTGAGTGCTTGCGTTTGTGTACTTTAGGGGGAACAGATACAGTGGGAGAGGACACAGGGGACGTGTGCATGGGTGTTGTGGAGGTGTCTGCCAGTGACGTGTGTGTTCTGCTTGGTGTGGTGATGCTGGTAGTGGCTGATGATGTAATGCATGCAGGTGTGAGTGTGGACGGAACTTGGTGGGAGGTGGAGGAGAAGGAGGAGGAGACAGTGGAAATAGTAGATGTTGGTGTGTCTACAACTGGATGGTGTTTGTGTGAGTGCCTATGGGATGAATTGTGGTGCTTGTGTTTGCCTGTGACACTCTTGGGTGTTGTCTTGTGTGAATGCTCACCTGGATGTGTGCTTGGAATGGGTTGGGGTTGAGGGGAATGGGACTGAGCATTGATAGTTGGAGGGGGGACGGTAGAAACAAGGACAATGACAGCCATCAGAGAGGAGGCCAGAGCCTGAATCAATCTCTGTTGGGCCACCCAATCCAGTGTGAATGCACTCCAGGAATGCATTAGATTGTGCATCTGGGCTGCCATCCCCTGGATGGCATTCACAATGGTTGACTGCCCTACAGAGATGGATCTCAGTAGGTCAATAGCCTCCTCACTCAGGCAGCAGGGCTAACTGGGGCAGGGCCTGAGGTGCCTGGGGTGAAGGAGATACCCACACTCCTGGGTGAGCGAGCATGGGCTGCTGGGAGGGCGGTGCAGGTGCGGGGGTAGCGGCTGTACCTGTAGATGGGGGGGTCACGGAAGTGTCCACCACCACTAGGCAGCTCCCATCAAATGAGGTATCTGTGTCAGAACTGTTCCCTCCAATCTCCGCCGTGGTGCTCCCCTCCGTCCCACTGGTGCCCTCAGCGTCGATGGACTCTGCCTCCTGGGTCCTATGGATGCTGCTTCCTACGTCGCCAGGGCCTCTGCTTCTCCGCCAGCTGATGTACATAAGGGCAGGATGACAAAACAAAAACTGGTGGGAAGAGACAAAGGATTCACTTGGTCCATGGCTACACCAACACCACCGTTGGTGTATACAGCACCCTCACACACAGGGAACAGCCCTACGCAATATGCCATTGAACTAACAGAGAAATAGTTAACGGCCAAGCCATGGGGAGGGGCACACACCACCAAATGCAGCACACCTGGGACCCACGCAGCCCTGACCAGTAGTGGATGCCTACGAGCTAGTTTGCAAGAATTTCCCTTTGAACCCTAGCCACCAGGGAACCTATGCTTCAATGTCAGGCCTTGCCTAAGGGCACCCACTGACACACATCCCCACCCGGATACCACCCTACCATGCGTACGTTGTTATGATGGGCACTGTACTCACCCCCTTGTGGCTGCTGTGATGTCCTCAAACACCCATCCAGCACAGGATAGGCCACCACCAGTTTGCAGGCCATGAGGGGGGTCAGGGCTTGACGGGCACCCCTTCCTCGTTGGGAGGCTATTCCCAGCTGGGCCTCCACCATCTTCTGTGCCAAGCGTCTCAGGTCCTCCCACTGTTTCTGACAGTGGGTGCTCCGCCTGCCATAAACCCCTAGGGTCTGCACCTCCTTGGCGATGGCATGCCATATACCCTTCTTTTGATGGATGCTGACCTGCAGAGGCATAAGACACAGAAAAATAGATTTAAGCAAACAGTCCTGCCTGTTAAACATATGGCCCACCATACCCGTTTCCATCACCATTTACACACACATGGCCCAGCACACAACCTGTATGCCACCCAGAGGACGTCCACCCACCCCCGTGCACAAGGCCTTCACACACACCACTCCATGCATTCATGCCACATGCATTGTGCCCACAGTGTCCTCTCCTGTTGGCCTGGAGGCCCATACAGCAGTCCGTACTGGGGTAGGACTCCATCCACTAGCCTCTCCAACTCCTCCGAAGTGAAGGCTGGGGTCCTTTCCCCAGTCACACGGGCCATGCTGGGTTCCAGACACAGGTCACAGCAGCACATGTAGTGTAGGTCCTCTCCTGTGGAAGGTCAGGTAGCAAGTGACGAATCAGTAGAAAATGGCGGTCACGTCCACAGCGGTGCATACCATCACTGCCACCGCTAGTGTAGACCACCATTGGCCACTTTAACCCACAGGGCCCAATTAAACCAATGAGGAGTTGCACAGCGGTTCCCGACCGCCTCCAGCAACAGTGCACAATGTCAGTGGAATTACCTCACTTCCACCTGTCCCTCCACACAGGACAGACGGACGCCATTTCAGGGGGGGGCAGGCCCTGGAATGATGGTGCATCACAGGAGATATTAGGACATACTGGACTAATCACAATGACCCATTATAAGTTTACAGGATGCAAAGTTCTGTTGTAGCACCATTGTTCAGTTTGTGACCTGTTCCTCACTCTTTTGTCCCTTAGATTGCTACCGCTGCGGATGAATAAGATGGAGACATAACCCCGTTTACAGACCCCTGGTGGACTCGACACTTTAGAACAGACACTTTGTCCTCACCTATAGACTGGACAGGGCCACAATCACAGAGCTGTGTGCCCAATTCGAGCGTGACCTGATCTCTGGTATCCGTAACCCCACTGGGATGCTCCCCTCTTATGCAAGTGCTATCAGTGCTCCATTTCCTGGCAACTGGTTCTTTCCAAGTGACAGTGCGCTTGGCAGCAGGAATATCACAGCCAATGTTCTCAATAGTGCTGACAAGAATGTTGTCTGCCTTGATAAAACACATGTGCAGCTACATTGTTTTCCCCCAGGTCTAAGATTTGGCCACAGCGAAGGCCGAGTTCTATGCAATGGGACATATCCCCAACATAATTGGGGCGACTGAAGGAACACATATTGCATTTGTCCCCCCTGCCAGAATGAACAGGTGTGCAGGAATCGGAAGAGTTTCCACTCTATGAATGTACAGATGGTGTGCCTTGCGGACCAGTACATCTCCCACGTCAATGATAAGTATCCTGGGTCAGTGTATGATGCCTTTGCCCTGAAGAATAGCAGCATCCCAAATATGATGGACCAACAATAGAGGCACAGGGTGTGGCTAATAGGTGAGCCCTGGTCCCCAACCAGTAGATGTTGGTGTATGGGTAAGGTGTGGGCCATATGGGTTAGTGTGTGGCTAAATGTTGTCCCTCAATTTTTGCAGGTGACTCTGGTTAGCCAAACCTCTCATGGCTGCTGGCCCCTGTGAGGAATGCCAGGACAATGGCAGAAGTACGTTATAATGAGGCCCATGGGTGAACCAGAAGCTTATTGAAAGGACCTTTGGTCTCCTGAAGGCCAGGTTCTGGTGCATCCATCTAACAGGTGGATCCCTGTGCTACTCACCAAAGAAGGTCTGCCAGATAGTGGTGGCATGCTGCATGTTGCATAACCTGGCCCTCAGATGCCATGTACCATTTCTGCAGGAGGAGGAGGAGGCTGGAGATGCCCGTGTGCCAGCTGTGGTCCCTGTGGAAAGTGAGGATGAAGAGGCAGAGGATGACGAAAAGGACAACAGAACATCTGTGATCAGACAATACTTCAAATGGCACACAGGTAGGACAGTGTTACTTCACATTTCAGTGGCATTTTATTGAATTTGTGTGGCACTGGCATGCTGTTAATTTCCACGTCTATGCCCACTTACTGATCCCTCTGGCAATTAATTTTGCAGATGTTGGTGAGCTCACATATACTCCTGGTGTGATCACTGCAGGCAGCTACAGGTCATTAATCTATGCTCATTTTCTGTGCAGTTGATTTGCAATGATTGTACCTGTTTCAATGATTACCTATTTGATATACATGACATACTCCAAACTTCTTTTTTAACAAGGGTGTTTACTGAAGTGCTAAAATATTGAGGGGCAAGTGCAATGGGATGGGATGATGATGGAGGAAAGGCCAGGACATTGTTCCAGTCTATTTGTAGCACAGGTGCATTGTACAAGGGGACATAGGAAGGGGAGACATGGCAGTTCAAGGTGGACAATGTGGACAAGGTGACTGAGTGGGACACAAGGGTGACAATCAGGAGAGTCTCATTTCCTTGCTGGGATCTTGGCAAGTGTCTTTGGCTTATGTCTGGATCACAGGGAATGTTTGCAGGGTGGTTTTCCTTCTGCAGGGGGAGGGGTGGTGGTGGCCTGTAAGTCCTATGGCGGGGCCTTCTGGCCACTAGCAGCAGCATAGGTGGAAGGCTGTTCAGATGTCTGGCTAGTGGCAGGTGCCCGCTGGTGTGAGACTGCCTCCCTCATAATATTGGCCATATCTGCCAGTACCCCTGCTATGGAGATCAGGCTGTTGTTGATGGCCTGCAAGTCCTCCCTGATCCCCTGGTACTGTACCTCCTGCAGCTGCCTGTTCTCCTGCACATTGTCCGGGATCTGGCCCATTGTGTCCTGGGAATGTTGATAGGCTCCCAGGATCTCTGCAAGTGCCTCCTGGAGAGTCGGCTCCCTGGGCCTGTCCTCCCCCGGCACCCAGCAGTCCTCTCAATGTCCCTGGTGGCCTGTGCCTCTCTCCCCTGAACCGTGTGCCCACTGCCACTGACCCCAGGTTCCTGATTGCCCTGGGTATGAGGTGTGGCCTGGGGTCCCTGTAGGGGTAAACACACTGCTGATTGACGTGTCCTGGACACAGAGGTGTGGGTATGCTGGCTGGGTGCTGTGGTGGTGTTTCCTGATGGGGGAGGCTGTGTGGTGGTGTGTGACTGGGCCTGGGTAACCGGCTGTCCAGAGGTCCCTGATGGGCCGGGTAGGTCACCAGATCTTGAAGACCAGAGTTGCTGTCTTCACTTGGGGGACTGGATATTGCTGGCACCTCCTCTCTGCTAACATTGGCTGGGGTACCTGTGGGGATGTAAATGATAGGTTACGGTTACTCTGTCTGACATATTGTGCAACCGTGGCTTGCCCTCTTTGGTTGGAATTGCCCTGGCAGCTTTCACTTGTGTACTTTGGTGTGTGGTGGGATAGTTTGTTCTCTGTGGTGTACATTCTTTAGTGATGAGTGTCCATTCAGGGCTGTGAGGGATGTCCATGCATTGGTAGAGCATGCAGGGCTTGGCATTGGGATGAGTGAGATGTGATGGTGGGGTGAGTGGTATGTAGTGGAGTGATGGGAGTGAGGGTGGGGGTATGTGATGGCATGCAGGTAGGGGGGTGATAATAGTGGAGAGTTGACTTACCAGAGTCCAGTCCTCCTCCTACTTCGGCCAGACCCTCAGGATGCAGGGTTGCCATGACTTACTCCTCCCTTGCTGTTAGTTTGGGGGGAGGGGTGGGGGTCCACAGCAAGTCCTCTGTACAGTGAGCTGGTGCCTTGCTGCAATGGAACGTACCTTTCTCATAGGTCGTTCCACCTCTTCCTGATGTCATTCCTGGTTCTAGGGTGCTGTCCCATGGCGTTGACCCTGTCCACGATTCTCCACCATAGCTCCATCTTCCTAGCTATCGATATCTGCTGCACCTGTGCTCCAAATAACTGTGGCTCTACCCTGATAATTTCCTCCACCATGACCCTTAGCTCCTCCTCTGTGAAACGGGGGTGACTTTGTGGTGCCATAGGTGTTGTGTGAGGTGTGTAGGTGAGGGTGTGTTGGGTAATGTGTTGGGGGGTGTTGTGGGGTGTGTGAGTGGTGTTTAGGTGTGAATAGTGTACGGCTCTAGTTGTGTGAGTGGTCTTGGTGTCTCTCCGCTGGCACTGGTTTGAAATGGTAAAGGATTGTGGGTAATGTGGTTGTTTGTTTTATAGTGGTGTGGGTGTGTGGGTGTGGTGAGTGTATGGGTGTGTGGATGTGGTGTGTGTATGGGTGTCAGGTGTGTGTTGTTTTAATTGTCCAATGTAGTGTTTTGTTTTGTATGTGTGTGTCCATTTTGAGCACGGAGGTATGTACCGCCAATGGTTTACCCCTGTTGAATGTCGGCTGTGGGGATTCGTGGGTCATAATGTGATGGGCATTGTTCTGTTGGCATAACAGTGTGGGTTTTGATACCGCCACTTTATCACTGACCTTTGGGCTGGTGGATTTGTGTATGTGGCTGAATACTGACGGGTTGGTGTGTGTGTGTCATAATATGGTAGACGGATATCCACTGTACCAGTGGTAAGTTGGTGGCAGCCAGTGTGGCGGTAAGTGGGATTTACTGCCAATGTCATAATGAGGACATATATGTTTTGTTAGTGCATAGAAACTAAAAGTGCCAATCTGGACATCTAGTCACAGTCAAGTGGGGCAAAGTCAAAATTTGAGGGCAACCATGCTGGAGCCCTGCTCAGCTACTGCAAGCAGGTGGCCTCAGTCAAAAGTTTACCTTCAGACTTAGGGGCATATTTACACTATGTTTATGCCGAATTTGCATTATTTTTTTACGCAAATTCCATGCAAACTTAACTCCATATTTATACTTTTGACATCAGACAGGTGTAGCATCAAATTATTGGAGTTTGCACCATTTTTTAAATGCGTGCACCTACCTTGCATCAATGAGATGCAGGGTAGGCTTTCCCATCTACAAAATGGTGCTAACCTCATAGCCCCATATTTATCTCCTTGTGCTATAATGATGCACGGTGGGAGGAGGGCTAAAAAATGGTGCAAAGCTTGCCTTGCAACATTATTTAACACCTGGGTCAGACCAGGCATTAGGGGACACAAAGGAATGGACCCACAGGTGCCCACCCCAAGCCCCAGGAACACCCCCACCCACACCAGAGGGACACCCACTAGAGGATGGGGAACCCAATCAGGTAAGTAGGGTAAGTATAGGTAAGTAGTTTTAAAAAAACATTGAAGTGCTATTGGGGGCCCTGACATTGCCCCCCTGCAAGGCGCTGGGTGCAGTGGCCATGCCCAGGGGACCCTGGTCCCCTGAGCTGGCCATTGGGGTAGTGGGCATGACTCCTGTCTTTTATAAGACAGGAGTCATGTGGTATGGATGGTTATGCATCAGGAAATGAGGCTAGGCTGGTTAACGGCATTTTTGTGCCTCTAACCTGCCTAGAGTCATTTTTTTACGCAAAACCCCCTTCACCCATACCGCCATCCCCACCCGGCGAACGTAATTTTTTCTGACGCTAGCCCAACCTGAGCGCCCGCTTGTGGCGTTCCATAAATTTGGCACCCGGCTGGCGCTTTGGAATGATGCAAGCCGGAGGTATACTTTTTGCCGCAAAACTGCGTTTGCGCAGTTTTGTGGCAAAAAGTATAAACATGGGCCTAAGTCTTTTTCTTGAAGATTTTCTTCATTGAGAAGAAGTCGCAGATTGGAACCGACCTCCCGGGAGCCCTCTTCAGATATGCTGCACAGGAGACCTCGATGAAGAAACCTACCTTTGGACTTAATTGATTTTTCGGAACGGGAATCTTCATCAGGTCTGAACTTGAAACTAGATCCAATCTCCCTGGAGGCCTCCTTAGATATGCTGCATGGGGATGCCTCGTTCAACTTCTTATGTTCGGACTGTGACACTTTTTCTCTCCGATGTCGGTCGACCCTCCAAAGCAAATCGATTTCGAGTCCAAGTCATCGGATTACCTTTCTAGGAGCCCCTGGTAAAATCCTGGAAGTCCTAGGCTCCGGAACTTTTCAGTGGGATGAACCTGCGAGTCAGGATGGGTCACGGTTGACCTAGGCTGGTTTGACTCTTGATGTTGGGTCTGCCCCTATATGGAGATATTTACATACATTCTCCAATCTTCTTCAAACTTCTGGATCTTTGAAGGTCCTTTAGGAGTCCACGGCTCACCCCAATGTTCCAAAAGCTCTGAGTTGCTCCTTGAGGGGTAGGACTCCAACTCTCAGAATGCACCTGGCTCAAACTAAAAAATGACCACTGGCCAATGGTCAGCTGGTCAGTGTCTTTGGGCTTTGATGCAGGGGACTCTGGTTAGCTATTTTCTATCTGCAGAAAACCAGTCGAAGTCAAAGTCCTTTTTGTGGTGAAGCCCAAGTGTGCAACTGGTGCCCTTCCTCAGGGTGCCGTGTCCAGGTGCAGGTCAGGGGTCTAGCAGGGCAGTCCTTCCTCTTCTTTTCTTTGTTCCTGATAGGAATCTGAGGTGTGGGTGCAGCTCTGCCAATTTTATCCTTGGTCCTGGGGAGGAAAAAGGAGGGGGGTCTTGACCAATCACGTGCAAGCCTCCACCCTCTTAGATAACCACTTCCTGGAAGTGTGGCAAAAATCAATCCCAGGGAGCAACATTCCTCAAAATTCCAAAATGGCAGAAAGTCAATCTTGGAGGTTAGGTGTGGCTGAGCCCACTCATTGGTGTGGCTCAATTCCCTTAGCACTCCCCTCTCCTGCCCTCTCCTAATCTAATCAGGGGGGCACTTGGTTGTCAGGGGTTGCAGGAAATGGGGATGTCCAGAGCAGCCCCAAATCTCCTTTCCCCTTTTGAAGTCCAGTTTGGCTGCTCTCCCCCATCTTGTGTCATCAGCTGCTGAGGCAGATCTCCTCCCCCAAGTACTTTCTTTGTGTTCAGACTAGGACACTTCACACCTCATCAAGGCGGCCTTGCCAGGCTGCCAGAGGTTGGCCAATCAGAGAAGGGCACTACAGAGCTGAAACTGGTAACTTTTAGGCAGAGTTCTAAAACTCTTTCTTGGTGCAAGGTATAATAAATTCAACAATGGCAAGTTGTTGGATTTATCATAACAATAAGTTTGTTACCAAACTTGAAATATTTTGCTCCTTTTGAGACTCGACTATTTAAAAATAAAGTCTCCCCATGTTAGCCTATAGGGCCCATTCACTACAATGAGGGAAAACACATTTATCTATTGTCCCTCACCAGGGCTAAAAAAAACAACATCTTTTATAAAGTCCCTGCTTATAGTTACATAGCACACAGATGTTGTAATAAGGTAGTTTAAGACTTTGGAAGTACTTTTCATTCCAAAGTCAAATTTGGGGTTAACTTTCACTGAAAACCAACCAGCAAGGTAGGCCTGGCTTAAAAATTCCCCTGGGCACTGCAGCAGTGCACCCATGAGTGCAATACCTAGGTTGGGGCCCCTACACCTACATGCCCTACCATATAATAGGGACTTTTAGGTAGGTTGGCATAACTAATTACAATTAGCCTAATTTGCATAACCATTTTAGTTAGAGCACAGGCCCTGGGACTGGTTAGCTGTACCCAGGAGACCATAAGAGTCAGGAAAACACCAGCATAAGTGAAATATGGGGGAAAAAGATAGGGGGCTTCTGCACTTCACCCAGTTTTCCCATACCCACTCAGACTCTCACACACCCACTCACAGACCCACTGACAACCTCATACACCCACTCACCTTGGCCAACTGCTGCTGCACACGACTGAAGGTTGTGCACGGCGGTGGTTTGATTACCGTACAGTAATAAAATAAACATGAAAATTCACTGAAAAAACAAAGGTTACAGAGGTTAAAATTAGGAAATAGAATTTTAAAAAAACATAGAAATTCAATTAAAAAACAAAGGTTACTGGGACATTATAGTTAGGCGCACATTTTTTGGATGAGTGCACCTACCTTGCGCCAATGAGCTACAAAGTAGGCATTCCCATCTAAAAAATGGTGCTATCCCCATAGCCCCATATTCATCCCCCTGTGCTAAAATGACACTCAGGTGGGAGGAGGGGCTAAAACTTTGCACCATTATTTAACGCTTGGGTCAGACCAGGTGTTAGGGGACCAGTGCACCCATTTCTATGGTTAAACTCCAAGAAATGGGTCCACAGGTGCCCTCCCAAAGCCCCAGGAACACCCCCGCCAATGGGACACCGGAGGATGGGGGACCCCCATCCCAGGTAAGTCTGGGTAAGTATTTTTTTATTTTCTTTTTTTTGCCAATGGGGGCCCTAACTTGTGGCCCCCGCATGGCACAGGTTGTCATGGCCACTTGTCCCCTGTGCTGGCCATTGGGGTGGTGGGCATGACTTCTGTCTTTCGTGAGACAAGAATCATGTTTTGGTGGTTGTGCGCCAGGAAATGACGCTAGTCTGCTTAGAGGCATTTTTTAGCTTCTAACCAGGCTAGTGTCATTCTTTGACACACAATTCCCTCCTTCCCTACCTATGGTTAAACTCCAAGAAATGGGTCCACAGGTGCCCTCCCAAAGCCCCAGGAACACCCCCGCCAATGGGACACCGGAGGATGGGGGACCCCCATCCCAGTTAAGTCTGGGTAAGTATTTTTTTATTTTCTTTTTTTTGCCAATGGGGGCCCTAACTTGTGGCCCCCGCATGGCACAGGTTGTCATGGCCACTTGTCCCCTGTGCTGGCCATTGGGGTGGTGGGCATGACTTCTGTCTTTCGTGAGACAAGAATCATGTTTTGGTGGTTGTGCGCCAGGAAATGACGCTAGTCTGCTTAGAGGCATTTTTTAGCTTCTAACCAGGCTAGTGTCATTCTTTGACACACAATTCCCTCCTTCCCTACCGCCACCCGGCAAGCATCTTTTTTTAAGATGCAAGGCCAGGTTTAGCGAAGGCTTGCGCCATTCCTTTAAAATGGCTCCTGGCTGGTGCTGTGGAATGGTGCAAGCCGGCACTATACCTTTTGCCAAAAAACTGCCTTTGCACAGTTATGCAGCAAAAAGTATAAATATGGGCCTAAATATCACTATTTAATGCAACTAAGCAATATTGTAAAAGGGTTGGCTGATGCAACATTTACACTACTTAACAGTAGCTGAAGTTAGCAGTTTGCTTTATTTTGGCACTATGGCCCTCATTACAACCTCAGCGGTCTTTTCAAAAGACCGCCGAGGCTGCGGGAGCCAGAATAGACCCAGGAAGGAGGTATTTCTGACTCCCTATTATGACTTTTACGCTGGGCCAGCGGATGGTAACAGTGTTACCGTACTCTGGCCCAGCGGAAAAGTCACATCAACATTGCTGCGGGCTCGTAATAGAGCCGGTGGCAATGCTGATGTGCAGCGGGTGCAGTAGCACCCGATGTGTATTTCACTGCCCGAAATTCGGGCAGTGAAATGCGCAACGGGCTATGCCTGGGGGCCTCTGCACAGCCCATGCCAAGTGCACGGGCAGTGCACAGGCCCCCAGGGGCTCCCCAAGTCACCTTACCGTCCGCCTTTCCATGGCGGTGTTAACCCCGTAACCAGGCTGGCGGTCTGGGACTCATAATCCCCAGGCGGAAGCCTGACGGTATAGTGGAGGGGTCAGCGGTATTGCACCACGGTCATAATAGCTGGTGGAACACCGCCAGCCTGTTGGCGGTGTTACCGCCAGCTTACCGCTGGCCACCAGAGTCATAATGAGGCCCTATATTTGCAAACCTTACAATGGCAAGAGATTTTAATATATATATATCAATTAAAGTACACCGGTCTCACAACAAAGACGATGCACACGCTTTTGAAGTATCTTGCATTTCTTTATTGATTCCAACAACCAGCCCCTGCAACGTGTTTCGGCTTTTCGCCTTGTTCATGCACAGGGCTCCAATTCATTTAGAGTGAAAGTACTTTTGATCGACTTACAATGCAGTGCCATGATTATGGGGACTCTTTTTCAGTGTAAAGCTGGATTTTATGAGTCCCTCTTCAATTAGTGGGTAACCTGTTTTATGTTTTCTTTTGGGGTAGAGGTCCCCAAGGCCATCAGTGACTCTTCGAGGGGGGGGCTGCAGGGCCTCTTTCCAATGAAAAGAGCCCTGGGGAGGTGGTGGTCCGCGAGGCTGCGGGGTTCCAAAATAGATCCCCTTTCTAATTTTTTAATATTTTCCCCTTGCAGGTGGTGGCCCTTGGGGCTGCAGAGGGGCCGCACAACCCCTCCACACACAATTTGAAAAATGCCCTGGGAAGGTGGTGGTCCCCGGGTCTGCGGTGGAGCGGACACAAAGCCCTCTGCACATATTTTGAGAGATTTACTGGGGAGGCGGTGGTCCCCGGGTCTGTAGGGGGGCTGGGCAGCCCCCTCATTTCTTTTTTTAAAGCCCCAATGAGGTGGCAGTCCCCGGGGCTGCAGAGGGACCGGATGGCCCCCCATGTTAAAAATGTAAATGCCTAAGGGACCTGGACCATGCAGAAACAATTTAAGGAGCCCACAAAAAGTTTACAAAAAATAATTTTTAGCCCTGGAGTGGTCCCTCTGGGACCCCACCACTAGAGCTAATGGGACAGGGTGTCGTACCCTGGCCTATTTTCCTTTTTTCGCATTTTTTAGTTAACTCGGCTGAAGCTGAGTCCCAAGATGGCTGCCAACATTCCATGGTTTCAAGTGTTGGCAGCCAATCAGATCTGTGCATTTTCATGCACTAGTTTTAGATATACAAACTTATTTTCCCTTTAATAACTCCAAAACAACTGAATCCAAATAAGCAAAAGCACAATCTGTGTACCAAAAGCTAAATGTCTGATAAATTTGGTCTAATTTTATAAAGTGGTTTGGGCTGTAGTTGTGTCTAAAAGCCTTAAGGGAATTAACATGGGAAACACAACTTTTTTGATACCCCCCTTTTGCATTGGCTCTAACTTGATGGATCATCCCGAAACGTTCTGTGGGCAACAAGAATCATCTGCACATTTTTGTTGGAACGTTTCGTGAAGATTCTTCAAACTGTGACTTCGGGAGAACTTGTAGAGTTTCACTCCATGGAATTCCACCGTGTTACCTAAAACACAGGAACGTTGCGTTGGTAACATTGATTTTTAGTGCTGGGATCTTGACTTGTAATGTAAAATCAAGAAGAATGTTACCACGTGCAACAGAGGGTGCTACTTCTTTCTGATGCTGGTGTAGATTTTCTATTTGAGAGCAAGAATTCTCAATGTCAGTGGCAGCTTTCTCAATGAGAGGTGGAGCAACCTGCCGCAATCGCCCATGGTGAGAAATCTCACCAGGAAAGAGTCTTGCACTTGTTTTTCTCACTCACCAACTTAACATTGGCTTGCAGCGCATGAGAAAACTCCTCCATACAGTTATTTTTACAGAATTCTGCATTCCAAGTGGAGTGCAGAGTTGGGCAAAATCCCTGCAAACTCCGCAGGAGGAGCAGAGTTTACCACCCACCCCTAATATATATGAACAAAAAAACAAAACAAATGTTAAAACGAGTTATATTTAAGAATTTTAATCATATCTTACATTACATTAAAAAAAATTAGAAAGCTGCTGAAAAAAATTAAGTAACATTGTGGTTAAGTGAAAATTTCTTTGACAACGTAATATTTTAAACTAAAATACCTAAATTCATCAGTTATTCTTGTCTCAAGTAAATTTTACTTGCTCCCTAAAGTAATTATAACTCGCACCACTGACATACATAGTTTGGTCATTTCGAATGTAGCCGTGTTGTTATCAGTGTTGTCATAAAAAATGTCATAAGTAGTGTAATAAGTGGGGTAATTAGCAATGTTTGACCATTGTGCAAGGTCTTGTTACTTTAGGGCAAAAAGTATAGTTAGTTGAGTTCAAACTTTTTCATTGTCACTAAAACTTTTGCGTAACCATAACATTACTTTAACCTTTGTATTTGTCTGTGAATTTCTAGGTTTTTTTTCATATAAAGCAAAATGTTATTATTATCCATAAATACACTCCATACCTTGGGCCAGGCCAGAAGGGTGCCCTATGTTTTCATTTTATTTTTTTCTTTTTGACCTGGAGTACTTCTTCATTTCATAATGCAAGCTACCATGCCAATGTGCCAAGGTGATGAAGCGATTTGCAAATTCCTTCACTGGTGCAGGATCCATGGTACACAAACTAGTACTGCCGATTTGTCACCATGGTCAATTGCATGGGACAGAGCCACCATGGCAGCTTTATCTAGTGAGACTGTGATACTTCTGTGGAACAACACAGTTTCATGTTTTCATAGTATGACTATGGTTCCTGCATTGAAACTTTTTCTGAGGTTTTTTTTTTACTTTAAAGTGAAACTATAATAAAATGTCAGTTTTAGTGAGGCTGTCTTACTGGCTTTCTCAAAGGATTACAATACCAAAATATAAATGGCAGGCCCATTGGCTATATCAGGGGATCAGTCAGCATTAACATAATTAATGTAGACCTATTTCTCAATTATTATCCACCAGTGCTTTTCTTATTAATACACACATGACAATGCTCCAAACATTATTTTGACTATAATATTTAAAATAAAGCATTTACATTCCAAACAACCATAAACATGTGTTTAAGTCTTCTTTTAACTCTCTTCAGGCCACAATTGCAGCAGTAAGACCAACCATAAGGGGCCACACATGCTCCAGCTGAGGTACTTAAAGCTCCAGCTCGGAGTGTTTTTTTCAAATGATGGCTATTCCTGGGGCTATGCATTTAATAACCATGCAATCGTACAGTTTTTTTCATACATTTCTAGGGGACCGCAGTGGTAGCTCGAGCCTATACAATACTTTTATGAATAATTGGTGGTGCCCCAACAAAGAAAGCCCACACAGGGCATTATGGGGTGCTCCAGAAGCACCCGCTTCATTACTGAAGTGGCAAGGCTGTGAATATTTTTTTCTGTTTTATGCTGGGTGCCCCAGTCCCCCTTGGGGGCACCCGTAGCTAGTTTTGTATTATTTTCTTTTCTAGCATCTTGGGGAATCCACTCCCACACTTGCATGCATGTTTTTTTATTAGTTTCTTGGGTGCCTCAGACCCACTTGGGGCACAAGAGCCTGGTGTATTTTTTTTTTTTTAACCTACTCGCTCCTCACATTTCCAGCACATTAAAGTGCTGGTGTGGGAGGTGTGAGGGAGTGTGAGGGCTGTTCTTTGGAGAGTTTGATTGTGCACAGCCAAGGAAATATGCAGAAGAAGCCAGGCACAGAAGGGACTCTGCAGGATTTGGTATTGACCTGGGATTAGTTGCATAATGTTAGTGTACACATATCAGAAAAGTCAGTATGGTTTACTGTTTTGTCTGTAGTGACACCCCATTGTACACTTAAAGGGAAGGCTGCCTTAGAACACAGCTCTGTTTCCCCTTGACCTACAGACTCCAGAATTGTACCAATGTACACTGTAACCTGTAAACAGTGTAATCCTGTAAAGTTAAAACACAGGGATGGGTCATCCAGGAATGTAATATTTCTCTGGCTCCGCTCGGAATCATAGCCCAGGCCTTTTGTCACCCTGCTGGGCTGAGTTATTTTTTTTTTTTCACCAGCTACAAGAACAAATGCTTCCCCCCACAAAGGGAGCAATTAACAGTATTTAAGACAGCTCCTGAAAATGAAAGGGGTGTGGTGGACTGCTCTGCATCAATCAGCCAGCTGTCACCTTGTGCCAGGAAGAGTGCCTGACCAAGCCCACTAAACAAAGGAGGTAGCCCAGACCTCTGGAGCCAAATCAGAAGGGGGCTTCTTTGAAGATTTGCTGGGCAAGGCCCTTTTAGTGATGTCAGCAAGGGGTGGAGCTGAGAGCCCCGGAGCAGATGTGGCAAGGGAATCCTGGGTGACAGAACTTTGAAATATCCCAGAAGGCTGTACAACGAGATTGGAATGGGGTGAAGAGGTGATGTGGCACATAAGGATAGGCGAGGTGTGCATTCCTGCTGGAAAGTTCCACCCACACTTAAAAACTCCTGCTCAGGGGGAAAGAGCTCTCTATTGGGTGTGCTTCTCTGTCACATACTGTAACTGGAGGCAGCCACCATGGACAACTGGAATGAAGAACCACCTGGCTGCCATTTGGCCTAAGGACTCTGACTCTAGTTGACCCTAGGACCAGTGAGGCGTTCCCCAGGACCAGGGAAGCTGCTCCCCTTACAACTCCTGAAGACCAGTTGGGGCAAAGACTGGGTATCTGCACAAAGATGGCGAGAAGCCCAGAGGAAAAGTAAAGACAAAGGCTGGCGCAGAGAGCCAGGGAAACCTGCACCCTGCAAAGTTTGTCACCTTTCAGGCCAGGAGGTCAGAAGAAAGTGTTCCAGGTGACTAGGGCTCTCCACCAGGAGCAAAGCTAGACCATAATGATCTAAATCAGCCCAACAGATCTGAGATATTGGATTTCTTACATTTGGGTGAACTTTGACCATCACCTCACCCGACGAGACTGTTTTTGTCCCCCGGGATGGAGCATAGCCCAGGGGCTGCACCCAAGAAGCTTCTTGGTGAGGGAAAGCCAACTACTCCCCCTGCGAATCAAGAGAAGGAACCTAGAACCCCACCAATGGGCAATGCAAAGCTGTTATTGGGGTGAAGTGCATTCCATCCCCACACAAACCAGGAGAAGGGTTCCAAGACCATATCCCTGGGTCCCACAAATCAGGCATGGAGAGTGAGCACCGAAGCAACCCTTGTGAATGTGGGAGGCAGCCCACCCCTGGGCCCCAATTGAAGAAAAAAGAATGGAGGAGTGTCGCCGACTCCCCCCATGTGGTCAGTCCTCCCAGAACTCATATCTGGCAAAAGTTGGAAGACCAGCCATGAACAACACGCCTGCCCACAGGAGAGGGCAGGCCTGAAGACTATTGCTGACTCCCGCTGCAGCATGTCAGAGTGCTGGCCGCTCACGGAGATGGTGAGGATAGCCAGAGAGCCAGAGGTGGGCTTCCCAAGCTGTCCCCCATCGAGGAAAGATGCTTGATGGGTGCCTGGGTGGGACGGAGCACCCCGAGGAAAGAGAAGCACATGCTGCAAAGCCGAAAAGAAAGAAAAAATATGGAATTGAAGACACAGCTCTCCCTGACTCAGCAGAGATCTATAAATGAAAAATGCACAAGCTCAGAGAGGAGCACCCCATAATGCCCTGCAGTAGCTCCCCTGCTTTGAATTGGGCAGTCACTTGTTTTGGGCTTGTGGTGGCCTCAAGAGGATGGGGTTACTACCAAAATCATTTCATAAGTGAGATGGGAACTGCAGGAGCGGTGCTGCCCCACTGCAAAAGAACTACCAGGATCCCCACCCTAAGCTGGGTGGGCCTCTGAAACACTAACCACTCCAGGGTTCCAAGGATGTTTAAGGGCTCACCAGGTTGGAGTGTGCGTTCTACAGCTGGAAGTGCTGTGCTCTCTATGGGGACAAAGTCTATGGGTGTAGTATGTGTGGTTTGAAGGTGGTCAACATATGTTTTCAAGTTGCTCAAACACCTTCTAGGGGTGAAAGGTTCTAGTTACACATAGGTTGTGATTATAAAAGTACTGCCCTTTAGGGGATATGATTAAATTTCAGTATTTTATTAGGTTGCAAACACCCTCTATGGGTGAAGTGATATAATTGTACATGTTGTGATTATAAATTTGATGCCTTTTATGGGTTAAGTATAGAGTGCAACACCCTCTTGGGGTGAAAGTCTATAAATACACAGGGTTGAGATTAAAAAGGTAATGGCCTTATTGGGCTATATTTTAATTGGTTTGTGCCTACCACTTTTTATGTCCCCTGCTAGATGGATCATCACAAAGCTTTCCAGGAAGGAGCTGATGGAGTTGAACTTTTTTTTGGAAAGTTTTGTGAGTATTTGTCAATCGGCACCAAAGTTACTAGCCACACAACAAATCTCAAAAGCACACTTTCTAGGTATAGATCTAGCTTTCTGCCAAATTTGGTGTAATTCACTTCAGCCATTTTTTTATGAATCACAGTTTAATTAGTCCATAAGAAATTGCATGGGCAAAGTGTATTTTGGAACACCGCTTTTTATTTGGCCCCCACTTGACGAATCGCATTCAAAATATTCCAGGACAGAGCTTAGGTGGATGAGACTTTTTTTCAGAAAACAAAAAATCCATTTCCTATAGAAACAAGGTCCTTACTAAATATGCCCAGTGGTGACTGCTCTTTTATCTCTAGAAAGCAAAAAATCTGAGTTCTTAGTGTTTTACCTCATTCATGTCAGTATAACTTTCGGACACGATGAGTGATCATCATTTTGGGAACTTCACATTTAACTTGTCACCTGATATTCCTGAAATAACACCATTACACAAATTTGCATAATTATGTGGCATTCACCATAAACATTTACCACAAAATGTGCTGTTCGCTGTAAAAAATGAACGCAAACATAATGCGAACAACAGAATACGATTGGCAACTGCTTGTTGTGATTTATTTGAATGCTCCTTTCTACCAACAATTGATGCAAAGATGCATTTCATGCTAAAAATAGAGCAAAATGATAGATTTGCATTTCACATAATTATGCTTAAATTTGTGTAACTTTGCTGAATGTTTGCTTAGTTATATGAATGCAAATTTTCCAAATTTCACATACCACTACTTCCAACACTAGCAGCATTTTGCTAGGTAATTCCCTAGTGCCAACTAAGGCTTCACAACAATTTTTAAATGAAAAACTGGAGCAATTACATTTCATATTTAAGAAAAATATGAGGCACTCTTGAATGCAAAGTTGTTGGAACAGGAGCCATTAAAAGTATTTCCTGAGGAGCAGCGTGAAGTAAATGATGAGATGTTCAAGCAGGTATAAAACTAGAAAAATACAAATGTGGAAGGATGTATGGGTTTTTAGCAATTTTATGAGTAACGTATTTTTGAAGGAACTGGAAATTGTTAAAAAGTGAGAGAACGAGAGAGATGTTTGATTTAGTACAGGTTTCCATTTCCACATCAGCCTACCTAACTCCTCATGTCCATAGCAGATCCCTACTGCTCTGTCCCTTAACAGCTCCATACATTTAAAAAAGTACTGTTATGGTAGACAAACTTTATGCACAGCCGAGGTTGATCACCTGCGCAGGTTTAGGCAACAGACCAATTTTAATATGGTTGATAAAACAGAAATGTACTGAAAAAACGTGGCACGATAGGTGAAAATGTCAGTTAAAATATACCATTTTAAATTAACAAAATAAAACAAAATTCACCAGTTATTGTTATCTCAAGTTTGTGTGAGTTTGTGCATTAAAGGTTTTGGGGTGATAAATCAAGTGGGCCAAGAAAAAGGGGGGGCTCCCGTAATGTATTTTTCTCATTTAATTTTCCATGAAAATTTTTGACACAGCTATAGCCCAAACAGCTGCGCAGATTTACACCAAATTTAGCAGAAATCTAGATCTTGGCCCAAAAAGAATGATCTTTGTGATTTGGTCTAAATCTGTTCATCAGTTTTTGAACGATTAAGGCTCAAAATAATTGTATATTTCACATTGCGGAGAACCTGTGGGCTAGGACATCTCATGGGAAGATCTGATTGGCTGCCACCACACCAAGAAGGATGTGGTGCCAGCCATCTTAGGGCTTGGAACTCAATCCTAAATTCTAAGAAAAGGATAAAAAAGAGTATATTGGGGCAAGGTAGGGATAAGCTAACTCCCTATGCGTGGTACTACTTTGCCAGAGGGACTCCCCAAGGCCCAAATTTTTTTAATTTTTTTTTGCCACAAATTTGTACAAGAGCCATGAATCTGCTACAAAATAAAGTGCAGGAGCTATTAATAAAACTGGGGCCCAAGGAGGTGCTGCAAAATATTCCTTTGAGGAAAGGGGTGCATGCACTTCATCACCATGCTTGGGGAGGCCACAGGAACCCAGCCACTAAAGCAGTGTTATAAAATAAGGGAAGGAGGTATGTGATCCCTCCCCCATCCTTAATAGGCCATGGGGACACCACTTCTCCTGAGGCAAATGCCATTAAAAAGGGGGGGGGGGTGGTGCATGGCCCCCTCGCTGAGCCTTAAGAGGCCCAGAGGACACCATCCACTGGAGAAAAATGTCATTGTAAATGGAAATGGGGCTATGCAGCACTCCTCCCTGAGCCTGTAAAGAACCCAAGGACTGTATCCCCTGGTTCGGTCCAATACTGTGTCCTGGGGAGCCCACTCCCTGGACCTAGTAGTTTCCCTGCGTGCTTTAGCATGGGTAGGAAAACATATGTCTTCCCTGCCCTCAAGAAGTTAGGCAGGGAAGGTATACTTTTTTTACTCAGTAGGAGCTTAAAAAATGCTTCCACTGGGGTGGGAGCGACTTTTTTATTCTTGTCTGAGCCATGAGAGCAGGGAAGCACACAGTGGGAGCAAGAAAAAGAAAATCTGCTTCTTCCGGTGGGAGCAGTGCCAGCTATTGCAGCACCCAGAATGGCTGCATGCAGGAAGCCGGCTAGGACTGACGCGGCCCTGGATCTCCTCCCACAGCCCTCAACTTGCTTTTTGGTGGGTGCCCTGTGTGTGCACCAGGGCATTCACCTTGAAGAAATACAGCCCCTGTGAATAGGTTCCTGGGCCCCATTTAAGCTGGGGAGGGGGGACCGAATGGTCTCCATCCCCTTTTGGTTAGATATCAGCCTTAGGGGATAGGGTCCCTGGGGCCTTTTAAGGCTTGAGGAGGGAGCCTTGCACCATCCCCTCTTAACATATATGCTTTGGCTCTAGGAGGTTCGGTCCCCAGAGCCACGACTGACTGGTAGGCGGGTCGTGCATCCCACTCGCATTAAAATAACAAGGTGATGGATGGAATGCTTGATTACCTCAGCCACTGGCAATTGTTTGGGTCACATCCTAATCCATTGTTTTTCTCCCACCATGCCACCTCAGTTTAGACCCAGTCAAATGCAAATCAGCCTTGACTCTGTACCAATTAGAACAATTGTGGTCAGTTTCTGCGGCCAACCCCACACCGTGCACAGCTTTGGCTGTGCATGGCGTGGTCTTCGCTGCCTGCAGGTCATAGGATGTAGGGTGTGGCCTAGCCAGAACCTGTCAAATGTAACCCTAGCACAATATGAGCTCACATATTGTTTTATAAAACCCCACCAGTTAACCTTTTAGGGTATTTCATATCATCTATACTTCATTTTATGAAATCAGCCATCCCATGGATGTTGTAACATTAATTAGCACATTTTGCAGCACCAATGTATGTAAATTTTGTGGCAAACAATTGTGTTCATTTGTGACATTTATACAGCACTTTTGTATAACCATACATACCCATACTTGTTGCACTGCTTGCCGAGCCCACTCCAAAATCACTGTGTAAAATAAATTCTCTTGTAAATTATACTTGTACATAGATCAATAGTTTTTTCAAAAGGTTAAGGACTTACGTCAGAGTTCTTTATGCACCTGTAGTTCACAGTTACAGACCCAGCATGGCAGGCTTTTACACTTGAGAGTCTGATAAACTGAGCACTTGTAAAGTAGATAGCAGGAACACTGTTATTTAGGGTGTGCAGAAAGAACGTGAAATGTTTTATCAGGTGCTAGGTAGAAAAAACACTACAATGCTTAATTTATAAATATGTGCTTGCCTGAGGACTGCAGGAGCCTGATTCATTAACTGTATTTTGTTGTTTGTAAAGTAGTATTACAGTTGTACTACCCACTACAAACTATAATTCACAAACCTACAGGTGGAAAGCTCCACTTCTCCGGTGTTTCTATGGGGAGATCCTCAACATGTAATGGAATATCTATTAATAAATGGGAGGGATTTAAGGAGTAGTAAGAGTTTTAGAAAGGCTAAGGAGGGGTTATGCGTATGTGTGTACCCTTTTGCTGGATGAGTGATACTTCCATCTAACTCAAACCAGTATGTATACCACGGGCAGCCTGTGATATAGGGGACCCTTCAAGGATTGGTGCTCACCTGTGCAAGCCTCATAATAATTCATACAGTGAGTATAGTCTTATGCATTGTTTTACTAATAAGTGAGTGATTCAGTGTATTCCAGACTATGGGTGAAATCTGCATCAAACCACCATCTCACCTTAGTTGGACCTAGAGACTACATAGACCCACTAATATTAGGGTAAATTAGCATCCTGAATGCAGGTCCAACTTCGGTTTCCACATATGTGCATCCTTTTGGCATTTTAAGATTCATCAATTTTCTCTTGTTCAGCTCCAAATTAAATTCTGGCCTTTGAAGCACCCTGGTGCCAAGGTAATTACTGTGCTGGCCAGAAGGAGAGCCAAAACTTTCCCAAAGCAATATGGCCTTTTGCCAGGTATGAGGCCATCTATGTTACAGGGAAGGGTAGGGACAAATTTTGTATGTGCTAGTTACTTTCCACACGGCACCTGGCCTGAGAAAGCTCATCTCCACAGAAACCAATCAGGGTGGCAAGGTCTCTGGAACCAGGTGCAGGAGGGTCCCCCCTTTCAAGATTTAGAGCGATAGAGACTAGGCAGATGTGACGTTTAGGTGCTTGGGTCATCCTCTCAGGGAAGATCTCTCAATAGACAGCTTGAAGGTGCCGTCTCGGACAGATTGATGGTGCCGTCTCGGACAGATTTGCCTATCTTCTGGAAATTTCCATCCCCACTTATAATCTTTGCACAAAGGAGAGACTGGTGAGAACAGTCTTAACCTGTAAAAACGACACCAGAGGAATGCTCAGCTAGAACAGAGAAATTGTCTCATCCCTACTGTGAATGCAAAAAGAACAATTGATGGACATAACGCTGAACAATGTCAAACATTCACCCCAGTATAGATATCTGGGCCTAAATCCATTGCTTTTTGCTACCCATGCCATTTTAGTTTGGACCTGGCCATCTGCAAATCAGTTTTGACCCTGCTCCCCATGAGAACAGTCCAGCCCGAACTGCCTGGCTAGGTCCTCCATACACCGGAAACAGGCAGCCTGGGACTGGTTTCAGGGTATCATCTGCCATCACCAAGGCTAGCTTGACTCCAGTAGCATGGGGTGCATGGGACCCAAGCCTGGGCATACCCATCCCACTTCAGGCAACAAATGCAAACAGAACAATTGATGGATGGAATGCTGAACAATGTCAAACATTCACCCCCAGTACAGGGATCTGGGCCTAAATCCATTGTTTTTTGGCTACCCATGCCATTCCAGTTTGGACCCAGCCAAATGCAAATCAGTCTTGACCCTAATTCTCATGGGAATTGTTCATCCCGAACTGCCAGGCCAGCCCCGCCCTACACTGGAAACAGGCAGTCTGGTTTCAGGGTATCATCCGTCATCAGCAAGGCTAGCTTGACTCCAGTTGCATGGGGTGCATGGGACCCACGTCCGGGTATACCTGTCCCACTTCAGGCAACAAATGCAAAAAGAACAATTAATGGATGGAATGCTGAACAATGTCAAACATTCATCCCTGTAAAGAGATCTGGGCCTAAATCCATTGGTTTTTGGCTACCCATGCCATTCCAGTTTGGACACAATCAATACGCAAATCAGTCTTGACCCTGCTTCCCACAGGATCAGTCTAGCACAAACTGCCAGGCCAGGTCCTACCTGGACTGTAAGCAGGTATCCTGGCACGTGTTTTATGGTATCACCCCTCATAAGCCAGTCTATCTTGACTCCAGTGGCATGTGGTACATGAGGCCCACATCTGGGCATACCCATCCCACTTAGTTCGACAAGTGCAAAGGGAACAAGTGATGCATGGAATGCTGAACAAAGTCAAACATTTACCCCCAGGACAGAGTTCTGTGCCTAAATCCACAGTTTTTTTTGCTATTCATGTCATTCTACTTTGGACCCATCCATAAGCAAATCAGTCTACACTGCTTCCAATGGGAACAGTCCAGCCCGAACTGCCAGGCCAGGTCCTTCCTGAACTGCAAACAATAATCCTGGGACCAGTTTCGCAGTATCACCCCTTATCAGCAAGGCTAACTCGACTCCAGTGTCATGGGGTGCACAGAACCCAGGTCTGAGCAAACCCGTTCCACTTAGGGTGACAAATACAAGTGATAAACAGAATGCTGAACAATTTCAGACATTCACCCTCAGTACAGAGATCTGGGCTTAAATCCATCCTTTTTTTGTTACCTATACCATTCCGGTTTGGACTCAGTCACAAGCAAATCAGTCTTGACCCTGCCCCCCATGGGAACAGTCAAGCCCAAACTGCCAGGCCAATTCCACCCTGGGCCAGAAACAAGCAATCTGGGACCGGTTTCAGAGTACCACTCCTCATCAGCCATGCTAGTTTGACTCCATTGGCATGGAATGCATGGGATCCACATCTGAGCATACCTATCCTACTTAGAGCAACAAATGCATAAAGAACAAGTGATGGGCAGAATGCTGAACAAAGTCAAACTTCCAGCCAGAACAAAGTTCTGGGAATAATTCCATTGTTTTTTTTGCTACCCATGCCATTCCAGTTGGGACCCAATCATATGTAAATCAGTCTTGACCCTGCTCCCCATGGGAACAGTCCAGCCCGCACTGACAGGCCAGTTCCTCCTTGGAGTAGAAACAAGCATCCTGGGAATGGTTTTGGAATATCAAGCCTTATCAGCCAGGCTAGCTTGACTCCAGTGGTATGGAGTGCACACGACACACAGCTAAGCATTCTCGTCCCACTTAAGGCAACAAATGCAAA
Organism: Pleurodeles waltl; assembly: GCF_031143425.1. Classification (NCBI taxonomy): domain Eukaryota; kingdom Metazoa; phylum Chordata; class Amphibia; order Caudata; family Salamandridae; genus Pleurodeles; species Pleurodeles waltl. The sequence continues at coordinate 191,055,064 of NC_090449.1, forward strand.
AAGAACAAGGGATGAACAAAACACTGAACAATGTCAAACATTCATCCCCAGTACAAAGATCTGGGCCTAAATCCATTGTTTTTTTGTTACTCATGCCATTCAAGTTTGACCTAACCATATGCAAATTAGTCTTGACCCTGCTCCCGATGGGAACACTCAAGCCTTAACTATCAGGCCAGTTCCTCCCTGGGGGGGACAGAAGCCTCCTGGAAGCGGTTTTGGGGTGCTACCCCTCATCAGCCAAGCTAGCTTAACTCCAGTACCGTGAGGTGCATGGTACCCACATCTGAACATACCTATCCCATTCAGGGTGAAAAATGCAAAAAGAACAAGTAATAGACTGAATGCCGAACAATGTCAAACATTCGCCCCGAGTACAGAGGTTTTGGTCTAAATCCATCCGTATTTTGCTACCCCGGAAATTCCAGTTTGGGCCCAGTCATACGCAAGTCAGTCTTGAGCTTTCCTCGGATGGGAACAAGGATCCTGGGACCGGTTTCAAGTTATCAATCTTCATCAGCCAGGCTAGTTTGACTCCAGTGGCATGGGGTGCACAGGACCCATGTCTAGGCATACCTGTCTCACTTAGGTCAACGAATGTGAAAAGAACAAGTGATGGATGGTATGCTGAACAATGTTAGCCATTCGCCCAAAGTACAGAGATCTGAGTGTAGATCCATTGCTTTTTTGCTACCCATGCCATTCAAGGCTGGTTTGCATATGATTGGGTCAAAACTGGGACGACGAGGTGGGCAAAAATCAATGGACTAAACACAGATCTTTGTGACCCGGGTGAATGTTTGCATTGTTCAGCATTATGTCCATCATCTGTCTTTTTGCTTTTGTCCCCCTAAGTGGTAAGGGTATGTCCATATGTGGGTCCCATACTCACTGCACCACTGGATTCAAGCTAGCCTGGCTGATGAGGAGGTGATATCTGTTCTGGCAGTTAAGGCTGGACTGTTACCATGGGGAGCAGGGTAAAGATTGATTTGCATATGGCTGGGTCCAGACTAGGATGGTGTGATGTGCAAAAAATAATGCATTGAAGCCAGATCTTTATGACTGGGGATAAATGTTTGCATTGTTCTGCATTCCGTTCATCATCTGTTCGTTTTTTCTTTCATGTCTACTGTAGGGATGGTCTCACAGACTTTTGGACTTCAGCTGGCACCCAAGGGCCAGGCTTTATCTATCCAGAGCCAGTGGCAATGCTCCCATCATTTGGCACCCAAGGACCAGCTAATGGGGTCATTGGAGGGTTCCTGGTCCTGCAGGTGTTTGACCTCAAAAAAGAAGGATGCCCTTGACTTCCACTGACACAGGTGTCCTACAAATAGTCAAAGAAGGTCTTGAAAGCTGAGAGTACAGGCAAGAAGGACATTTTGCCATGGAATCCTGGCAGAGCTGCTAAGAAAGTCCCTCGAGATGTGCCAAGTGGCCAGAGAGGAGACAGACCCTGAATAAGGTGGAAAAGAGCAGGAGCACTGGCCCTGAGCTTTACCTCATTGAAGGGAGATCTGCAAAGTCCTGGCTCATAAAGACTGGGAACCTTTTTAAGACCAAAAGGTGTGAAGAAACCAATCCTGATGGGTGAAGCATACCGCTTTTTTTCCAATAAATGAATCGGGGTCCCGAATTCTCCATGGACCATAGAAGAAAGTTGCCTGGGAATACTCCATTGGTGCTCATGGTAACTTATTTGAAAATGTCTCTGGGGCCCACATCTCTATAGGGACCAAGGAGGAAGAAAGGACCAATACATGAGAGCCACTGAGAGTCACTGCACTTTCTGAGGGCATTGCCATTACTGTTAAACAAAAAGATGCAAATTTGCATATTGTCGCTGTCACAGGAACTACTCATCCTAAATGGTTAATAAGTTGTCTGGGTATAAATAACAGCAGTATTGTGACATTTCACAGAATTAAAGTTGATTTCCTTAATAATGTGGCAGCAGAATACTTCCAACGTGGCTCCCAAAAGTTGAGGAAGTGGTGAGACAAGCCACAGACAGGTTTTTCAGGAAGTCAGATTTCTCTCACAAGATGTTGGAGGAAGAACTCCATTTGAAAGTTATATTAAGGGAACATTTTTTCAGCTGCTTACTTTCCATGCCACACATCCTGTGTGTTTTAAAATACTTTTCAAGTACAAGATTTATTTTTGTGTTATATTGGTTTGTAACCTTGACCTCAAGATGTGTGAACCTTCAGCAATTAAGTCAAGACATTTAAACTGAAGATATTTAATTTCTTTAAGACAAAATATTGTTTATTTAACAACTTTTGTAACCTTTGTTGTTTCTCTTGTATTCTTGGTATAGTGATGATTGTTGTTAGAAATGGGGTCTGGTTGGCTGTCAGTGTGCACTCTGTTAAAGCAGGGACCATCACTTTAGTCAGAGTAATGGAGATACACAGCTCAAATAACCCCTGCTTACTCCCTTGGTAGCTTGGCATAGTTAGGGTCCACAGAAAGTGAACCCAGAGGCTGGTAGGTGATGTCTTTGCTGTCCCTGAGACTTTTAAACAGGAGGCAAGCTCAGTCCATGCCCTTCGAGAAACTTCACAGGCTGGATACACAGCAAAGTTCAGTCTTTGTCCTCTATAAGGCAGAAACAGCAACTGCAGCCCACCCCAGCAAAGCTCACACTGCAAAGGGGTAGTACTCTTCAAGCTCTTCTCCTTGGCAGGGGTTCATTTTGATCCAGAAGTGTTCTAAATGTTTGGGGGTTTGGGTCCACTACTTATACCCAAACTTTAAAAGAGAGTCTCTGTTGTTGACAAGATCCTGCCTTGCCCATGTCTGGCCCCAGACACACACCAGGGGGTTGGAGACTCCATTGTGTGAGGACAGGCACAGCCCTTTCAGGTGTGTCAGATCCTCCCTCTCCACTCTAGCCCAGGACACTCAGAATATGCAGGACACTTCTCAGCTCCATTTGTGTCACTTTCTAGTATCACAAACAGCACAACGGTCAGTCAGACCCAGACGTGGATTCCACAAGCTGGCAGAGGCACCGAATGGTTAAAAAGAAAATGCCCGCTTTCTAAATGTGGAATTTTTCAAATTGACAATTTAAAAACCAACTTTGCCAAAAGATGTATTTTTAAATTGTGAGTTCAGAGACACCAAACTCTAAATCTCTGTCTGCTTGCAATGGGAAACTGCCCTCAACTGATATTTAAAGGTAATCTCCATGGTAACCTATGGGAGGGATGGGCCTTGCAATAGTGAAAACCAAACTCAGCAGTATTTCACTGTCAGGACATGTAAAGCACATCAGTACATGTCCTACCTTTGCCATACACCGCACCCTGCCCATGGGATATATCTAAGGCTTACCTTAGGGGTGATGTGCATGTACAAAAAGCAAAGGTTTGGGCATGGCAAGTGGGTACACTCAGAACAGTTCAGACACTGCAGTGGCAGGTCTGAGCCATGTTTACAAGGTTACTCATGTGGGTGGCATCAGTGCTGCAGACCCACTAATAGCATTTGATTTACAGGCCCTGGGCACATCTAGTGCACTCTACTAGGGACTTGCTAGTAAATCAAGCATGCCGATCATGGAAAAGCCAATTAGAGCTACAATTTACACAGAGAGCACATGCACTTTGGCACTGGTCAGCAGTGGTAAAGTGTCCAGAGTACCAAAGCCAGCAAAAATGAAGTCCAGCACACAGTTAAAACCACAGGAAGCAGAGGCAAAAAGACAGGGGAAACCACACCATGGATGCCAGGTCTAAGAGTTGTAAACACACTTATTGATGATTTGAGTGATCAATTCTGTTCACACCTTATATTAGTATGTTTATTTTGTGGATTGCCATAAATGATGAATACAATAGAGAAGAGAAAGCTGAGAAAATAGAGATAAAACAGCAGGTATAGCAAGTTTTCAAGTGAGGGTATTTTATAAGTTTTAATCAGATGCTTGGTAGAATGCTTTTCTTTTTATTTTAGATTACCACTGAAGAGCGGCTAGAAACTCAGCACTCCTGTGAGACATACATCTGAACCAGCAGACTTTTTTTTCTATTCCCAAAACCCCTTTCCCTCGAGATTCCAAACTGCCAACAGTAATTTTCTTTTGGGGGATAAATTCTGGTAGGGCAAGTAAGGAAGTACTGTGGAGGTTGTGGTGAGCCTACAAGACAGGTATATCTGAATTCAGGACAATTGTACCAGGGAAACCCCCAGTTCCATGGGGACAAAGATGAATGAGTGTTACCTTGCTCCTGTAGTTATGATGGTCCTGGGGAGGGCCAGAGCCCCGGGAGCACCATAGTGTACTACCTCCTGCTCCAGATGCCCATGTTCTAGGAGAGTGGGGAGGAGAAGCCCATGAGAAGAAACTACCCGCAGCAACAGATGGGGAAAAAAAATTGTCGGCTCATGAGTATTGAGCACCTGGTTCTGGTCCAAATTTGGGTTCACCTATAAGGCTTCTTTTTGTCAGTGAGGTCTCAAGTAGCCATGGGAGGACTAGGGGCAATCAGATCCTAAAACAGAGAAAACAGTACCAGCTGGCATATTTAAAGCAATACAATAAACCAAGAACTAAGCAGTGTGTAGGCCCACAGTGCATCTAAGTCATTGCTGCTCGCCCTGATCAGCTGGCCCACAAGTCACACCATAATACCCAGTAGCAGACTTAAAAAATTGCTTATGCTTTCCTGTGGTGCTCCAAGAGGATCAGGAAAAATACCAGCAATTCCACCTTTATTCTGGAGACTGCCTTGCACACAGCAGTCCTCAAACTGAAGAGTTGTTTAACATTTTAACTCTAACTCTCCAAAGGTATTGTACTGATGACCTCTGGAGAGATATGCCACTTTTTCTAGTTTTGTTTGAGTGGGGGATCTACCCTGATGGTTTTAGAGTGCAGGGTACTTTGTTGTTAAGGTTTCAGGCTGCTTCATAGCATGTGTAAAAGTAAAAGAAAGATACATGACCTCTATTAATTGAATATTGAAATGTTTATTGACATTGGAAATATGTATTATTTCAACCTTTAGTCTTAATTATTGAAGTTACAGCCTATTAAATCGAGTAGATTTTGATTCCTACACCTCAATATATTGTGCTGGTATTTGTGAGGGAAATCGTGCTTTCAGAGTTCAGGGATCTCTAGAGGTTTCAACAGTTAACAGGTTGTGACCATAGATAGTTCTACTTGCCATCATGTATATAGCTGTAAATTAATGTGTAGCCTTGCATAGTGTGTACATAATACAGTACTTTTCCTTTTAAGTAAAAGCAATGAATGGACAATGATTCATTAGGTGTTGTTGGTTGCATGTCTGTGGACTGGGTTACTATCACACAGAACCTACTGTGGTCATCATAACTTCATAAGCACTGCACCAGGCATTATAAATGGTGCTGGTTGGCAAAGGAAGCCAATGGAATTCCATCAGTAGGGTGGTGATGTGATCATGCTTTTTCACACTCTGGATAAGACATGTTGTGTATGATGCCCTTAAGTTTTGATAATGTGAGTTATGGAATGCCATTGAGGAGGGTGCTAACACCTTTCATATGTGAATGTATGAATGCTTGCAGAATTCTAAATTCAATGTTTATATTTAATGGAAGGCACATTTCTTTAATAAGGAAAGATGTAACACTACTAGTATATTTAGGCTGTTACGCAATATGTGTGTGGTGAGTTCAACAAATATTCTCCCTCACAGTCAACCTTGATTGAGTTTGCTCTCACCTTGAAAGTCAAATACTGAAGTTAAGGTAACTCAGCAATTTGCTGAGCTTGCAGTAGTATCTGGGTTATGTGTTTCCAGTGGAAGTAGAAATGTCAAAACATTTGCCTAGATTCCCGTAAGTATTACACGAATCATGAAGAAACTCCAAGCAAGACTCCAGAGAATTCAGAACGCTGCAGCCAGACTCATCCTAGAAATCCCCCGCTGCAGCCACCTCTCTGGCTCCCCATCAACAAATGCATCACTTTCAAGCTTCTGACACATGCGTACAAGGCCTTGCACAATATAGGACCGGCCAACCTCAACTACCGCCTTTCTTTCTACACCCCTGCCAGACAACTACGATCTTCCGAACTCACCCTCGCTTTCACCCCTAGAATCAGAAAGAGCACAGTGGGAGATAGAGCCTTTCCTGCCTCACAGCACAGACCTGGAACACACTACCTACCGACCTCAGGCAGGCCCACTCACTGAATCAATTCAAGAAGGACCTCAAGACCTGACTCTTCGGCTGACTGGCACCCTTACAACAGCGCCTTGAGACCCCATGGGTGATAAGCTGCGCTACACAAATCACTGATTCATTGATTTACCTACAAAACTAGCCTGAAATGACTTAACATTACTTTACTCTGGAAATATTTATCCCCAAAAAACGTTACCTCCCTAAATGTTAACTGCAAAATCCTATGTGAATTAGAATAATTGTTTTGGCAGAGACATCTGAGCCATTGACATACGTGTCTCTGGGCAGCCAAACCACAAAAGGTTTCACAGGAATTTCATAATATTCTTGAAAGCACTAGGTAGGGAACGTCAGTTTCAAGTGAGTCTCACTTGGACCAAGGAAAGGAGCACCTGACCATTTCACAACTAACTGGGAGTCCCACGATAAAGCACAGAAATCTCATCACATCAATCCTGTCAATGTGCAGAAAGGCACATGAATGCATACAGAGCAGATGGTCAGAAGAAAAATTCACCTGAAATGCATAATAAAATGTTACCTCCAATGCCTGTCATTAAACTCCTATCACACACTGGCTGTTTACAGTGTAACCATATTACATCTCATACATTTTGTTCAGATTAAAATAATCAAATTCTGAGGTCGTATGTAACTTTCACATCTTAACACCTGCCACTAGTCCAAACAAAAGAATTCAGAAGCTAATTAATTTTAAGACAGCTCTAGCTCAAAGCAACTATTTTACTGTGCGGACTGTTTACAACGCATGTACTACTAACAAACCAAAAGGCACTCAAGACATTCCCTTGAACATGGTACTTTTTATCTGTAATATTGTCCAGAACGCGAGATACTCTTAATTGGTAATTTTTATTGTAAAGTTTTAATTAAGCGACTCAGTACATCATTTATCTACCTACCTGTGTAAACTGCAAGTTATATTATTACCTGCACCCAGTACAGCTTAGAACAAGAAGAAGCACTCAAGGCTCATTTCTTCTGAGCTACGTTGTCTTCAGCTCGTTTTCGAATTTGCAGTTTTACGTACATGGCCTGTTAATCATGCAAGTTATGGGAAAATAGCCCCATTCTGCACCTGTACACAGGAACGGAGCATGTTCATGGTAGGGCTAAAAATAGTTTTGACCCACACAAGTAACATGAGAATTCCATTAACGTCAATGCGCCAAAATGCGAGGGGTTGCGGAAGTGACTCCACATGCCATTTGACCTTTATTTTACTCACACACATGCTTACACACACACACACCTTTACACACACACACATGCTCCCTCTCACATAAAAAGAGTCTCATCCACAAGCACGGACACTTCATGCATTTAAAAGTATGTTTACTTACCTCAAATGCCAATGGGGGTCATGTTCCAGCTAATTGTACTCAATTCTTTATGACACTAATAGTGAATGATATATTATTCACTATTAGTGTAATAAAACACTGACAGAAAACAAGGAAAACAAAGCTCCAAATGGAGCTCCAAACGACGTCTGCAAGGACGAGTAGCCCCTGTTTTCTTGAACTGATTCGGCCACCTCTGGGGCCAGGGGTCGCAAAGGCAGTGCCAGGTGTTGCAAGGCAGGGGTTGCAGTTGCGACCTCTGGCAACTCCTAAATGAGTCAATGGAGACATTGGTGCATATGATGAGAAAAATATTACTTACGCCTCAGGCACTCCCCATACTCTTAATGTCATATTAGAAAGAGGCGTACATTAAGAATTTAAGCTTTTCACTGTCAGTCTATTGGCCTGTTAGAGTGTCAGCTCTGAACATTTAAATAGAGCTATTCTGGTAGAAAAGGCAAAAACGCTTTAGTATATATAGAGGCTTTGGGATGCAAGCCTCAAGACAAACATAGGCCCTGATTTCAGAAAATCACTGGGTGCAGCGCCACCTTTCTTGCACCTCTTAGCCCCCCCCCCAACGCCAGCATGTGTGCGCCGTCTCTATGATACGGCACATCATGGTGGTAGTTTGGGGAACTAGCATCAAAAGTGCAGAAAACTATGATGCAAAGAAATCTTTTAGGCCCCTTCTACAGGGGGATGCCTCCTTTGCATACATTATGCCTGGCACAGTCATAATGTAGCGCAAAGGGTTACAATGTGGCGCAATGCATGTAAATTTGGCGCTTCAATTTTGGCCTCGTTGGGCCACATTAGCATTAAACAAAATTACACTAATGTGGTAAAAGGAGGCACCAGGGGCTCTTTATTCAGCCCCATAGGGCCTTATTTAGAGTCTGCTTTCAGAGTTTTTGGAATTTGGGCATTCCGCGTTATGTGGAGTAGTGTGGAGTTTCTGAATTCCACCATCCGGCACGAAGTGGAGTTTTTTGTTTCTGTTCATGTGTGTGAGATGTGTTTTTGACGCTCACTTGCGCCTTAATATTCCCAAGCCGCTAGCGCGTTTAAGATTTTGTGCCGGCTCGCGTGGCTTCAGGCCACCATAGTGCCACTCTGGAGCACACCATGAGTAGAATTTCTACTCCAAAAGCAGCTAAATCTACTCAAAAGATGTTTTAAAATGGATTTTCTTCCCCAACGGTCTGTTCAAGTTGTTTTTTAGCCTGAGAACCTTTTTGTTCTACTTTTTTTTCTAGCATGAAGAAACTGCCCCAGAGACTCCAACTTCCTGTTCCTGTCCCGCAGGCTTCTCACAGTGCTTTGTCCATCTCCTGGTCACTTTCCACTTGGATTTCCTGATGGAAGAATCACTCTCTTTGTATGCTGGGTATATACTTTTGCATTTAAGGACTTTGTTTTTGGGATAACACAGAAGTAAGTTTGAAAACTATTGTATAAGGGTTTTGTTTGTTTGTTAGGGCATGCACCAGTATTTCTTTGTACTTTTATCTGATTTTTTAATTCTATTTTGGTGGGTGGCCTGGAGTTTAAACTGGGACCTAGTTATTTTTTTTTGCATTTAATTTTTCATCTTTTGTAAAGCAAAAATGTTGCACAGTTCAGTATCTTTTCTCAAAGTCAAATACACATTTATTTGGATTCAGGAAATCCATAAAAACAATATGTTTGGTAATATTTGATGCCATAGGAAGATGTGTGTTGTTGTAAAAATTGTATAGCCCAGTTCATTTTTGTGTTTTGCAATGCTGAATTAATGAGAGAGTTTTCTTCAGTGTTACCACCATGCCTCATTTTTATGGCCAATGTTTTATTTGTGATTGTGCCATCGGCTACCATTTGTCTTTGTTCTCCATGCCATGTGGCCAAGGACCATTCTGTGTAGCCTTGTCCATATGCTCGCATGTGTTTGTTGTTCCCTGTGCCTCCTTGTTCGCTCCTGTAGATTGAGCATGTAACTGGTGGCCATTTTGTCCATCCAGCCAGTGTGCTTTTGCCATAGGATTGCATGTGTTCTTGTTTCCCATGCTTCCATGTTCGCTGCCTGACCATGTAGCTGGCGGTTATTTTGTGCATCCAGCCAGTGTGCCTTTGCCATAGGTGTGCATGTGTTCTTTGTTCCCTGTGCCCCTTTACTTGCTTTTGCTGTTTGACCATGTGGCTGGCGGCCATTTTGTGCATCCAGACAGTATGTCTTTGTCGTAGATTTACATGTGTTGTTTGTTCCCCATGCCTCCTTGCTCACTGTTGTTGTCTGACCATGTGGCTGGCGGCCATTTAGTGCATCCAACCAGTGTGCCTTTGCCATAGGCCTGCATTTGCTCCTTGTTTCACATGCTTCCTTGCTCGTTGTTGTTGTTTGACCATGTGGTTGGCATCCATTTTGTGAATCCAGCCAGTGTGCCTTTGCCGTAGACTTGCATGTGTTCTTTGTTCCCCATGCCTTATTGCTCACTGTTATTGTGTGACCGTGTGGCTGGTGGCCACTTTGTGCATTCAGCCAGGTTGCCTTTGCCATAGGCTTGCGTATGTTCTTTGTAGCCCTTACTCCTTGCTAGCTGTTGTTGTTTGACGATGTGTCTGGCAGACATTTTGTGAATCCAGCCAGTGTGCCTTTGAGATAGGCTTGCATGTGTTCTTTGTTCTGCATGCCTCCTTGCTTGCTGTTGTTGTTGTTTGACCATGTGGCTGGCAGCCATTTTGTGCATCCAGCCAGCATGCGTTTTTCCATAGACTTGCATGTGTTTTTTGCTCCCCATGTGTCCTTGCTCACTGTTGTTGTTTGACCAAGTGGGTGGCGGTCATTTTGTGCATCCAGCCATTGTGCCTTGCCATAGCATTGCAGGGTTGGATTTTACATCAGTTTAATAGCATGCTTGAAGATCGTTGTAGTATATGCATAATATGAATATGATTATGATGAACAGTGCTTATAGTACATGCATTATTTTGCATTTTTCATTTGCACCTCCTTGACTCACAATAGGTTTTATTCTCATACTCCCATACAAATATCAGCAATTACTTATGGTTTTTTTTGTTAATGTTTTATTTTTTTATTTTAATTGTTTCCTTTTCTTTTTGTATTTTACTGAATTTTTGTAACATTTGTATTTTGGATTTTGTAAATTGTTTTTAATTAAATTTGTTTCATTTTATTTTTTCTTGCTTTTTTACATTTTTTTCATTCTGCTTCAATCCATCCATCCACCATAGGGGGAAATATGCACAACAGCATTAATTTGTTTTTAGAAATAATTCCATTCCCTCCTGGACACCCTGCCTGTGGTGCACTACAGTCACACCAGCATCATTCATTTTTTTATTGATTATTCCATTTTCCGCTGCATCACCTTGCTTGCCACAAGCACATAAACACCTTCATTTTTAAGGAATATTCCATTTACCGATACACTTCCCTGATTGCCACAGGTGTCACAGGTGTCTCCTTTAGAATATACGGACTAGTAAAGAGCTACTCATGTATGTTGTGCTATCCTGATTACAAATTAACTTTTATGGTAAGGTGGTGTGGTTTGACTTTAACATTGTTGATTTATTATTACCAAAGTAACCAACCACACTAATATTTTCTTTGTCTGTCCTAATTCATCCTACAACAATTCTATAATTCCCAAATGTATTCTTGCTTCCTTGCTTTTAGGTGTGCAAGAAAAAAAGAGATATCATCCACAGTACTGCCAAACAGAAGGCCTGTTCAGTGATGTTAGACCTCTAATCTCTTCCACTTGTGCATCTTAGTGCCACTGCCAACTGAAAGCCTTAAAATGGTCCCAGAGAAAGTTGCCCCCAAGAAAGGGGTCAGTAAGAAGAAGCAGCTTTCCACCAGTGGTGTGCCAACCACAACCTTTTTCGGTAGATGTGTGCTTGCCAGACCAGCCTCTGGGGAGGAACCTGGGAGCAGCACTCCTGTATCAACAGCAAAACCCCAAACTTAGCCCCAAACCATTTTTGTCAATGAGGCAGCCAATGCAGTCATAGAGATACCAACGAGCATTGACTTTGATTTGGATTTGTAAATTCGCAAAATAAAACCCAGTTGTTTCAGGAAACAGAGCAAAGTGGACAGCAGCTGCAGCCAGCAATAGTAGATCTTCCTGAAGTTAGAGCTTAACAGAAGGTTGAGCCTCCTGCATAGCAAGAACCTCCTCTTTTAGAATCATTGGCGCCGAGATCTCCAGCAAGGAAAAGGAAAGGGTATTCCACCATCTTCTTAAAGTACCACTTCTGATGATGATGGAACATAGAGTGGCCCCTGGCAGAGTCCAAGAGATGCCAGGAGAAGCAAGGGAAAATAAAAGCTTCTGAAAGCCTCAGAATTATGGAAGAGGATGATGAGGAGGATTGAGAACCAGTCATTTGTGGAAGCTAGCACAAAGGAGTTGGACATTACTCCTCTCAGTAAACCGGCTTTAAGTGATGTGGCACAGGTAGCACAGCCAGCACCCATATTTCTCAGGCCCCAGCTGAGATCTGCACCAACCCATCCTTCAGTAAAAGTGTGCACTGCAGAGAGGCAATTGACAACACAATCACCTATCTCCAGTTCTTCTTCAGGCATTGGCAGTGGTCTACAAAGAAAGTATTTCTCCCAAGTTTGGGACTTTTTTTGCACTTAGCAAACATGAGGAAAACATTGCAATGAGTGTTCATCGAGGTAATCCTGGTTCAAATTATGGTACTGGAGGCCAAATGATCCAAATGAACAAACGCCACACAATCTGGTGGGAGGAGCACCTTAAAACATTTCTGAACATGGTTGGGTGGTGAAGATGAGGACAGTCAAGAAAAATCTGCTACAAGTGCAATCACGGTGGAAGAAGATGATGAGGAAGAACAGGGTAACATCCTCATGCAAAGCAGCCTTGCCTCCAGTAATGCGCCAGTATCACCTGTCTCAGCGATCTCACAGTGACATAAGAAGACTCAGAGTCAGATGGAGACACCATGGTGTACAGTGACTGCCCCACAACGCACATTAAGTCTACCACCATCTACTCCTTGAAAGTCGCCTGCGTCAGGGGCTACTGAAAAGAAGAAAATCCAGGCTACTATTATGGGCATGTTTAGGCAAGAGGAGCCCAACCACTGCAACCACCCAATGGCACGTTTTTACAATAGGAAGCTGGCAACAATGTTGGTGCTGGACCGCCTCCCTTTATCTTTTTTGGAAGGAGTGGGATTCTTAGAATTTGTGGCAGCCATCTAACCAAAATGGAAGGTTCTATTTTACCGGAGTTGCTGTTTCAGCACTGCATCACAATGTGCTGCAATTGGTTGGACAAGCTTTGCAGGAAAGTGTTATTCACACTATCCACGTGACAACATATATGTGAACTTGTTGTCAGGTGACTGATTACATGTGCATCACTGCACTCTAGATCTCTTTGGCGGGGGAAAGCAACAGCTATATACTGGTCTTTGCTCTGAAGAAAGTTTAAGAGCATTCAGCGGCATGCAACAACAGCCATGTTCACCATGGAGAATTCACATACAGGTGCAAAAATCTTTAGCAGATTTAACAGCAAGGTATCTGAATGGCAGTAACATAGTCAAGGTCATGACAGACCATGGCTATTTCACAGTCCTGTGTTTGGCACATTGAACAACCTGGTAATTCAAGATTTTCCAAAAAAGGAAGACAGTCAACAACATACTGACCACTTGAGGAAGATTTTGCACTCATTGCAGACATTATTTTAAAGCACAGAAGCAGTAGTGAATTATTCAGGGTGCTAATAAGGTACCAGTTAAAGCCTTGACACAGGAGGTGCCAACATGTTGCAACTCAACCTGTTACATGTTGCAAAGTCTATTTGAGCAATGCAGACAAAGCAATGGATATGTCATTCAAATAAGAGGGGATGTAATTGGGAAAGTGATGACCATGGATGCAGACAAATGGGGCCTAGTCAAATGTCTGACACAGATGCTACTCCCTATTGAGGTGTTTACATAGGAAGTTGTCAAGGGGACAGTATGATGGGCCAAGCTATCCCATTGTTGCATCTGCTACAGGACCAGATAAAGAAGGTATCATTAAGGTTTCCGACACAAGTGTGAACGAGAACCCAGAAGTGCATGCCTTGGCTGAGAGTTTAATCTTTCACTTGACTTGTAATGCAAGGCTGAAAAATAACATTATCCTGTCCAAAGAATACATCTGAGCCACTCCACTTGATCGATAGCAGAAACAAAATCTCTGCCTACTCTAATTCCCTTTTTCAAAGGGGATGTTTCAAAATACAAGAGCTACATTGTTGAGTAAGCTGAAGAACGACGGGAACTTAGAGACCCACTCTGCAATTCTGGGGCGCCTCCTTCAACTTCCAGAGAAGGAAGTCTTGTCTCACAGCAGCCAACACCAGCAACAAGAACACTGGCAACAACAGCAACAGAAGAATCAGACCCAACCTCTGCATTTGCTTGGTTTCAAGTGGCAGGTTATAAGTCCAGTGCATAGGTAAAAGCAAAAGGTTGAGCAAGTGGCAGCCATGTAAGGGCACAGGAAAAAAAAATATTACTCACCAATACTTACCCAGGATGGGGTCCCCTATCCTTTGGCATCCCTCTAGTGTGGGTGGGGGTGTTCCTATGACTTGGAGAGGGCATCTGTGGGCCCATTCCATGGTGTTTAGCCATGGAAATGGGCCCACAGGTCCCCTAATGCCTGATCAGACTCATGCATTAAATAATGGTGCTAAGCAGGCTTAGCACCATTATTTGGGTCTGCCTACTCCATGGGTGTAATTGTTGTGCCAGGGTATAAATAAGGCGTTAGGGGATTAGCCTGATATTGTGGACAGAAACACCTACCCTGCATCTCATTAGCGAAAGGTAGTTAACTGCATCCACAATATGGTGCTAACCCCTATATTTTGATGCTAGGCCCGTCTAGGGTCAAAATATAAGTATGGTGTTCAGTTTGCACTGTTTTAGCGTCAAAATTAATGACGCTAAAATGACACAAAGCAAGTATAAATATGCCCCTTAGTTCAACACTCCTGCTTACCTACTGGACCAGTTCAGACAGGCAACCAAGAGTGACGGACATTCCAGAGGAGAATGCAGATGCACAATCCAGTTTGACAATAGAGTATAATTTGTCTTTTAACAATCATATTTCTTTAGAAATAATTGGCTTCAATTCATTCCTCCATAAGTTTATTTTTTCAAACCTACAAGTCAAAACATTTAGGGCCTGATTACAACTTTGGAGGAGGTGTTAATCCGTCCCAAAAGTGACGGTAAAGTGACGGATATACCGCCAGCCGTATTACGAGTCCATTATATCCTATGGAACTCATAATATGGCTGGTGGTATATCCGTCACATTTGGGACGGATTAACACCTCCTCCAAAGTTGTAATCAGGCCCTTAGATATCTAATATCTTGGGTCTCTGGGAAAGAAGGACTGTTGATAATGCATTTAACTGAACTGTTGTCATACTCATTCTTTTGTTTCCTTCCACAACAGTGTTGTGTTGGTCTTTGTCACACATTTCCCCAAATCTCATTTCCTATCCATTCATCAAACTCCTAACCCTCTTCGTCCTGGACTGTATGATTTTTTTAGGTGTGTTTTAATTTGCATCAAATAGATCACACATTTGGTGGGATGGATGTGGTTAAATATGACACAAACTCACTGCAGGATCTTCGGTTACATGAGCAATAGCCCACCCAGCCCCACATACCCAACCATGCATAAGTAAGAATGTCTTTTCTCAACCTCAACATCGTCATTCTGGCTGTTGTTATGTGTAAATAAAAGCTAACCTTGTCGACTACAGAGTACAGACTTAGAGCAAATTTTTCCTGACTTGAGGATTTCCGAAATGTTTTTTTATTTTTTTATTCCATGCTCACTACTGCTCAGAATAATTTACTATAGCTGGTTTGTGTTATAATATGTGATTCTAGGATGTGTCATGGTAGTAGTAGTCCGTCCTCAGTCTTTCTAGAGCTTTAGTACAAATGTATATGTATAACCTACTAGCTCTTGTTTTTTTCTTTCAATTTCCTGATCATTTTGGTTAGTCCTTCAGCTGGAGAATACCAAGGTGGGAGTGGGACCTCACTTAGGATGACTTTCCTGTTGGTGCAGCCACCAGTCATCTACTCATCTAGTCAGGTAAGAGCACTACGGAGTGAAGTGAACAACTTTAATTACAAGTGAGATGAGTAATTTTGTTTCTAGGGTTCTGTCAACAAGATATGCCACATCTTGTTGACAGAAGCATACCCTCCTAACTGGCAAACACTTTGAGAAGTAGATTAAAAAGACAGGCTACTTGAAAAGGTATGAGTGTAAAGTTAAAGTAAAAGACAAAACAAATTTCAGATATAAAGTAGATTAGAAAGATCTTCCCTTTAATAACATAAAAATAAACCACCCTCTCCACCCACAATAGGCCCACCCACTCCCACATCTCTTACAGTCCCTAACCAATTTCCAAAACAAATATAAATGTCCAAATGTCCGTAAAGGAAAATCCCCTGGCCAAATTCTCACTCTCTCCACCCACATCAAAATTCCCACCCATCCAAAAAAACGAGGTCTAGTAGAGGGCATTCTTGATGAAGGTCCTCAGCTGTTGGATCTGGGCCTCAAGGCATACCATCCTAAGGCCCCACTGCGCCACCTCAAGCAGTACTCGGCGATTGTGTAGTCGGTCTGAAAGGGGGACAGCATTGGTTGCATGGGGACAAGTAGCCCAAAGCTGCTGGCAGTGCTGGTGTGGCTTGGAGGCTGGAGGCAAAGGAAATTGGGTGGTTGTACTGGGCTGAGTATGTGCCTGGCCCTCCTTGTCCACCAGCTGCTGGTAATGGACCCTTGTGGCCTCCAGCCTCTGCCACTGAAGATGAGCTGCTATCTCTTACTAGGTCAGTGGGATACCAGCAGGAGTATCCATATAAAGAAAAAAAAAAAGAAAAAGAACAAATTGTAAAGTATGCTCTGTGCAAACACTTGTTTTTTTTAATTATATAGTGGCACAATATAAGTACATTGCTGGTCCCCCAGGGCCGTCTGAATTTTTGATGCAATTAGGAAAGTCACAGGGACATGATTTTACCATCACACGCTTCACACAAAAGCAGTGACTAAAAGGAGGCAGCATGGGATTTCAAAGACAGAGATATGTGTTCTTTCTTGTTTTTTTCCCTGTACAGTAGGTCCTAAAAATTGAACCACACAGATACTTTTTGTGGGAAAAAGAAAAATAACTCTGATTAATGAGAAAGGCATCATCCACTATGGAGTACACGTATTCTGTTATTGTAGTGGCAAATGACTGGAAAGATGCTAGCTTGTGCATCGGGTATGCATTTGCTACTCTCTGCAGTCTGCAGCTAGGGCAGCTGCAATAGACCAAAAATTACCTTTGATTCCAATGGCCCTGCTCTTTTTCAATTTACTTTCTATTCAATCCTTTTTCTAAAGAGGCAAATGAATAATATGTGACACACATCATGTATAACATGTAGATAATAGATATCCTGTCTTTCATAAGTAGATGCTGGGAAAAATGATGCGCTGATGTTAGGGAAAGCTTCCATCCGCAAAACAAGAAATCACAGATACTTAATCCCACTTTACTTCCTATTCTCTCCCTCAAGCACAAATTACCAATATCAAACACACTTGCTTGGCAGTAAAGGAAGGAAAATTTATTTAGTCCACTGCTGCAGGGTAAGGTGAAGGGACAAAGCTGGGTAGGCGCAGTAAAAGTTTTTCTGTGGAATACTGGGGTGGTGTCACTGATGACGTGGCTAAGCTAAGGCCTAGTCAGTCACTGTTTTTGAAACTGAATGTTAATGAATGTCAAAACTGCAACATTTAAATAGGCATACATTTATTATAGAAGCCATATAAACTTCCTGGGATAGAACTTAGGAATGAATAAAGGAGTGCAGTACTAAGAGTACTAAGAGTGTCTGACTGGGCACGGGGAGGAAAGGAAAAGACTCCTTGTTTTTGTTTTTGTTTTCAATCTATTGAACACTTTGTAAATGCCACATTAACATAAGCAGATGCACATTGCAATGCCAACACTGCTGTGCAGGACTGAACCATGCTGCAATTAGTTGGGGTTATGGCCAATGTGTCCCAAAGTGGCATGGGCAGTGAGGTTATGACTGATGATGAGTGGGATTTGCCTCTCTTAACAAACACAGTGGGCATAATAGTAATTGTCAATAACCAAGCAATGTGGCTTATCATCACCCATACCTGAGGCTGCAGAGACTCCCCTTTTAGCTGTTGTGTCATCTGGTGTACTTGTGCTGGCCCGACACTGATGGTCAAGGCACCCTGAAAAAAAAACATTTCACATTTTAGATGCCAGATACACCCCCCCTTTTTTATTTTTTTTAACAAAATACAACCCCAAGACTTGACTACAGATGAGTTAGAAGTATTTTACCTCCAATGGAAAATAGCATTTTGGGCATTTTGTTGGTTGACAATATTAGAAAAGTCACTAGTCAAACCAACCGGGATGAAGGAGCAGAGATTTGATGACAACTGTGAGTAATTTTAAGTGCAGCACAGGAGTAGATTAAATTGCACAATGAAGAATATATGGTTTTGCAGCGTTGGCTCTGTTTGTAGCATTGAGGCTGCTGGACTTGGGTGGCAGCATCACCTGAATTGTGGGGAAATGAGTTCGACCCCATACCATGTAACAACTATCGGCCTAATCCGTTTCTTGCCACCTAGCAGCATCTCACCTATAACCAAGAGCAAGGATGATTTGTGGCAATGGGGCACATGACATTGTGACTTCTCAGGGAAATTGTTGTGTTTGAGATCTCATGCTTTTCTCTCACTTACATGTATTTCATACAGGCAAAAACAAACAGAAGCAGGGAGTGGTTCAAAAAGCTTTATTGAATAAACTGCTTCTTTGATAAAATACCATGAAATGCAGTAATTAGGATGATGAAACATATTAGAAGCAAAATGGTGACAAGAAAAGTGAAACACAAGAAAAGCCCCACCACATTGTCACTATACAGGAAGTATGATTCCTAAGTCACTAATGTTTTCTTTTAGTGCACAGCAAGATAAGCCCTAATCCGCCCTTCAGGAACCCAAAGGAAGACATCATCCCCCATATCTGCGTATGACAGTGGTGAAGGAGCCTGTCCTCTAAGGCGACACCATCTCCTTGTAGGCCAAAGAACCGGTAGTCTCAGCGAGCAGCTGTAATGAAGTCATACAGCATGCAGTCATGGTCATCTGGCTGGAACCTCCCTCTAACATGCATGGGACAGAGAGATGATTTTATAATAAAACAGCTAGTGTTCTGAGAAAAGTGCCCCCTCGTAAAAATATGTATGTTTCAGTGAAATGTTAGAGATGCGGTGTACCACTTATGCCCGCAATCCTTTCTCATTGCAGCCATTAAGAAAGCAGAGTGAAAGAATGTTGTGCTAAGAAATGTAAATGCTTTCCTAAGCAAAAAGACAGCAAGATAAAGGGAAATACAACATCACCACAAATATGATTGTTTCTAAAAGAATACAATTAAACACTACTAGGCTAAAGGGCACAGGCAGCCGGGCTAGTTGCTAAAATAACGTTCCCACAGACATCACTAGAATGGCTCCACAACCGTTTTTGTTGTCAAATGTAATGGGACCGTCCTCATACTACTTTCCTGCCATGCTGCACTGTCATAAAAACTACTGGCATACTGAATAATAATACATACAACACAGCATTGGGGGGCGGTCATCATAACCATGGCCACTCATTCGTCATTTGAACATAAGCAAGACATAGAAAGCATTCTCAACCAACACCCTTAGAAGAGGTTGCTTGGGTCTGCAAACTCTAAATCTTCACAGTGGGTACCTGCCTGATCTATTGTCTTAATCTTCAGTACCTGTCCCTGAGGTATACATGCCAGACTGCTTAAGAACCAAGCAGAAGAAAGCTTAAGGTACAAATTAGTACAGACCGGAGGAAGTTAGCTACAGAAATAAGAAATATAGAAAAAAGTATTATGCTGGAAGGGGCAACAAGAATAACCATTAAAAAGAGTGAAGGTGATTTGAAAAAAAGTCACAGTATCAGAGAAAGGAAGAAAAATATTCTAAAGGGGAGAGGTAAAAGAGAAATAAATAATATTAATGAGAACTTACTGGGGCCAGCAGAGCCATCAGCCATAGCCGTACAACTGGTGATGGCAGTGGAAACTCCACTTGCTGCAGCACTGGTGCTGGCACCCTCCTCGGCCCAGCCCTCTGATGTCCTGTTCTGGCCCTTGGGTGCTGCTGTAAGAAATAAAGAAGATAACAAAACAAGATTAGTGGTACAGTTAATCTCCTCAAAAATATTTTTACAGGCAAAGTCAAACACAGTACCATATTAACATTGTACTTTTCTAAATCAGATTATATTATTAAGTTGACCTATTCATCATTTTTGAAACCTTACCTAAGTCCTATTCTAAATTTCCTAACTACATTTGGAAATACTAATGCATTGCAATAAATGATCCCTGCTTCACACATTGCAACCCCCTTTGAAGGGCCATCCCTTGTCAGTTTCCCTTTTCAATGCAGAGATGCATACCACACTCTCTCACTCACTCATATTATATTACTACTACTACTACTACCACAGAACCACTATCTTAGTGACAGGAGGACAGAGGAGTCAACATAGCAGATTAAATATTTAGCGCAAGTGAACACCTCTGCCAACAATCAGAACTAGGAAGCACTGAGCTCCTGACTTGCACAAATTGCATCACATAATATTCATAACTTTACGCAAACGTAACTTATCGCCGAGTGAGAGCACCATGCTATTTAAAAAAAAATTGCATTATAGGATACAACAAAATGAGTAATAAATTAGTACTCCCCAACCCCCTCAACCTGGACACCCAACAGGTCAAGTAGGTCCCACTGCTGGTCCAGGATATTGCCCAGCAGTGCATGTGCCAAACCTCAGTACATCAGCCAATGCAATGGCGCACCCTCCCTCACAGCACTCGGATGCTCCTGCAGGCCGTACCCACTTGTAGGCCTGCTACCAGCATGGAGAGGGGGCTGTTGCTGCACATAAAAACAAGTGTGGCCACCTCCTCCTCTTTTTTTTTAAACCAACACAAATATACACATTAAGGAAATAAATGTGAAACAGGGGAGGCTAAGTAGGATAAAGTAAGGATGGCACACATAAAATATAAATTGAAAAGTAGGCCCAGCACCATGCACAGAATAGGAAAAACAAGATGACCGTGCACACATGTGACCACGTGTGCCATTTGAGCTCGTGTTGCAATGCGGAGCAGGCCTCTCACACAAATCAGCACTTATGGGTGGCCGAGAACAACTCTGCCCATTCATACAGAATGAGGAGGAGTTCACAGAGTTGTTTTGGACTCTGTGGAATTCTGCATACCAGCACTCCAAGGACTCTGCCCCACCCCTACAGCAAACTCCATCAAAATGTGAGGTATATCCCGTTTGCTGTATTACAAATGTCACAGGCTGTAATGTACTTGCATCAAAATGAAAGGCATACTTCTCTATATAACCTCCACAGGCAGACCTGTTGGATTTTTATTGGGACTCTCGCCCACAGGGTTTCATTAACATGCTTTATTATCAAGTCCACACCAAAGATATGAAAGTATTACTGGGCAGGCCAAAAACTTGCTAGTTCATAGGAGCTCTTTGTGTAGTAGATTTTTGGGTGAAACATTATATCTGGGTGCTCTAATCTACTTCAAGTAGTTTTCTTTTCTCTTGGGTCCCTGGACAAGGGTAAAATGTACAGCTTGATGCGTTTGTGGGGGTAATGCTGGATTGTAGGAATTATGAAGATTCCTGCGGTTTCTGAAGGTTTTCATCACAGAAATATAAGGAAAAAACATAGTTTCAGTTACAGTTTGAGGTTTGCAGGACATTGTTTGTAAGAAAACCTTGAGGGTTTGAAGCAAGGCACGTTACCCTAGGCCAGTGGTTCCCAACCTGTGGTCCGTGGACCCCGAGGGGTCCGTGACACATTCCTAGGGGGTCCGCAGGCCTGGGCTGGGAGGAAGGCACTTCTCCAGCTGGGGCCTCTGACAAACATGTGCTTGCGTGTTTTCATATTTATTACTTCCTTTGTTGAGTAGTTTTAAACTGACTGCAAAGCTCCTTGTACTGCTAAAATAAAAGCTTCAAGCTAACTCAAGTGATTAATGTATCTGCTGGAGAGAGATGGGAGTTTTGTGCGGTGGCGGTTTCGACTCAAAGGTAACGCAGATGGTTAATATGCCTGCTGTAAAGAATGTGCATCATGCAAAGAACAGTATTTTATGTGCATGGTACAGTGGGTTATTGCTTTTGTCACAGAGATTATTTTGTAACTATGCAGTTCATAATCATAATCTAGCACAGTGAGCTGCGAACTGCCATTAAAGAGCTGCATGCAAACTGTATGGCACAAATTAGAAAGTTGTTTTTTTCCTAGTCTTTCGTTTTCCTTATGCTGCTAAAAAAGGTTTGCTTGTATAGAAGTACATTCTTATTGCTAAAGCAGTGCTTAATTTGTGTTTGTTGTTTCCACTGCTGAGCACCGGCACTTATTTTTGAGGGCCGGGGCTTATTCTTCTGCCTCAAGCATTTGCTGCGAGCAATAGACACATATGGGAAAGAAGGAGGAAGGGAAAAACTAAAAAGCGCCACAAAGGGAGAAAGAAGAAAGCTGCTAGAGTGAGATGAAGTGGCAGGGAGTGGCTTTATATGGATTGAACAGCCCGAGATGGCTTCAGGATTATGCTGCCTCAGTATTCCGTATACCCACATTTAATTGCAGCACCACGAGTTTTAGAGGGGGGCTTTGGGCACCGGCACGTTTTTATTTACAAATGAAGCACTGTGCTAACGTCGTGTGAATCCTACACCTTGTAGTCCCCTGTAAAGTGCCCTGACACCCTACAGTGGTATGAGAGGTGCTATAAAACAAATGAAGTACATGTGACAGAGAGGGTAGGGAGAGATGAGAGGCCCTTATGGTTTACTTCCTTTCTCCTTCACTTATTTATGTGAAAACTCTTTCTCAGATCTTGCATACCTAAAAAATAAAAACTGAAATCGCTCCGGAAATGTAGAATCTGACCCGAGGATTCACCTTTCCTAAATAAAACCAAACATTGAAAAGGTAGTTGCCGAGATGCAGCGCCAACCTTCCTAATAAAATGTTTTGATTTTTGCATATTTTTTCAATGTAAAAGAATTTGATCTTTAGTAATTTGAGTATTTGTTTGGTGTGTACTTGTTATATGTTTTGCGAATTACTATTTAAATCGTACAAATTGCTGGGGGTCCCCGGCTTCCAGTAATGATTCATTGGGGGTCCTCAGGAGTCAAAAGGTTGGGAACCACTGCCCCAGGCTCATCTGGTTGTCTAGTTTTAAAAAATGTGCAGGGTTGCCTTGGTGCCAGCTACCTCCTGTCAAATTTAGGAATGTCCACAAAGCTATCAGTCAGTTCATAAACATTGGTAGGAGCCACCAAAATGCACTACTCCACTAATATAACAGAGTTGTCCAACAATTGTTTTTTTAATTTTCAAAAACAAAATCTGGAAGCTGATTTTCCTTTTGAAAAAAACAATGTCCTTTTCACCATAGAAATTATCTCTCATGGGAAGAGAGCATTAGACAGTTATAACTGCTCCTTACTACTGTTGTTTTTCAGGTGGTGACTGGGGCAGTGAAAACTGACTTGGGTGTCTGGATATCTAAATTAGGTGAGCAGACATAGAGGTCAGCCACAGATGGCCCTTACTCAGTCAGAACATGGGAGGGGTGCAGTCATGTCAGAGAGGGAGTAGTCTTCTCCATGGTTACACCAATGGTTCGTCCGTATATTTATTGGTTGGCCAGATCATTATCTTCACTGGAAGGACACAATGTTACCATTGCAAAGGAGTATCCTTAACTCCATAGGTAAAAATTGAGTACTAATTTGTTTACGTTTTTAAAGTAGATTTTTTTAAATTAATCTACCACTTACACTGGTCAGTTTTAGTGCCTCCGGAAATGCTAGCTTCAAAGCACAAATACTTATTAAAGTATTTGAATGTTGAAACCAAGACTAGTGAAGTGGAGCTATGAAGCCACATCAAGGCACCAACCACTTTATGGTCCATTCACATGCATTTCACGCACCACACACAAGACTTTCATACTGATGCACCACAAACAAGCCTCTATAAACACATGTGTCCAGACATGGTACAAGTTGATGCATCCACAACCTTCACAAAAGAAAAAATTGTTTGACTACATTTTTATCACCTGTCAAGTAACCGCCTCCATTCTGAATATTACCCAATACATGCCTAGTGAACCTTTGTTAATGGCTTCCATGACAGCCACATGAGGATCAGAAAGACATGTCTTACATGCTTCTTTTTTAGTGCACTCAATATGGTAAATCCAACTTCTTCCTCTTTGTGGATGCAAGTTGGTGATGTCTGAGAATGCGTTCTGAGGCTTAAAATGCTCAAACTGAGTGATCATATCACCATTGAAATTAAGGCAAACATGCTGAAGAATACTGCTTAAGTTCCCAAATGAGAACATCATAAACTACAAAGAACAGTTGTTTTTGACACACAGATTAGTCAGGGAAAACATAGCATATGTCGCTTCCACTGTTATATGCCGTGCTGTGACTGTAATGCACTTTTACCCATTCATGTAGCATTGGGTGGAGAGTTCTCTGTAATGTTATGAATTTTAGTAAAATGCATGAAGAAAGTATCCTGTATCTGGCATAAGAACAGTCAGAGCTGATCCATAGAGTAACTTAGTTGAAGATTGTTCAGCTTCATGTGAATGCATTAATTTTAGAGATGGCGCTTGTGTAAAGGCAGGCCATTCTTCCCTTTTGGAGCAAATTAGGAGAAGTCTGAACCTCCTTGTTCTGGTGCTGCCTATGCTGCGTAAAGGGGTCCGACGGGTCTCTAAAAACTGAAGCTATACTGAGGTATGCCAGACCAGTCCTGTGTAGGGCTTTACATGTGTGTTTCAGGCATTTGAAAAGAACTGTTAATGGGTGTGTGCATGTTGTGCTGTTGAGGGAAGAGGCTGCCTGCAGTGTGTGTTCAGCATGGTTTGGAGTCATCTGCTTAATTGAGTGAGGGAGTAATTCAATACTGGGGTGAATGCAGCACCAATGGGTTTGAATCTGTAGGTGAAAATTAAGGGATTCCATTAGTATCCGTACTTCCTTGACTAGCTGCCTTCCACCTATGCAATATCCCTGTGAAAGCACACCTAGTCTAGCCTAAGCTTTTCCTACCCATTCATATCTTTGTCATCTTCAAAGTGCTGACTTATCCTGAAAACATGTCAAGTAAACCTATACTAACTCCTTGCATCGCTAGCTACTTGAAGCTCAATAAAACATGTCTTTCATGCATCTTCAGCACACTCACTGTAGGACATCCAGCTCCTTCCAGTTTGTGAATGCAAGTTGAGGGTGTCCGAGAATGCCTCTCAGGCTGACATTCCTCGAATTGAGAGCATATCTGCTTTAAAAGTGGGCATACCGCTTAAGTGCCCTAAAGCAATGAGCCAAACAAATGTACTGTGGGACTCATTTACTGATAAATCGACTTTTGTTTTGAAAGTGTGAAAACTCAATCACTAACTTGTATCATAAAAAATGGTAGAGGACAAAATATCTTGTATCATTATTGTTTTCACATCTTTAATATAAGGACAATATACATTTAATTATGTATCCAAATTAGTGCAGACGATGCAGTGCTAAAACAGTGAACAATTACATATTCAACAATATAGAACAAGATACTGAACAGATCCCAAGGTTGCATAGAATTTTAGCACAGATCCTGCCCATTTCTTCTGCTGAATCATAAAATGTTATGAAAGCAACTTAGTGACAGGATGTCAATGTTTCAACCTGTAATTAATCTTCAGATTCCTTCAGAACAAAAGTCGTCGGACTAAAGTTCCCTAGAAACCAAGTAACCTTTGGAACTTCAATAAGGCATCCTCTAAGCAATATGTGCAAAACTACTTCAAGACAGAGTCTACAACGTATATTGGGCCTCTTGGTTATTTGAACAGTTACAGTAAGGAAAACAAATTATTCAGGAAATGTACAAGAGTGTGCGAAACATGGTGCTGGGTTCTTTAGGTGGTCCTGTAGAGGTAAATGGATTACTCGTGAAAAGCACATTTTTGCATTGTGTCATGCTGCTGCATGATCTACAATCATATCACACCCTCCAGGGGAAACCAAACCTTTTCCAAAATCAATCATGCTCCTGGAGGAGGTTTTTTTAAAACTTGTATCAGGGGTACAACACCACCAAAAACAGATCTTTTGTGTATAGTGGCATTCTGACTTATGGATCGCAGCACAACCATGATCCGCTAGCAGAAATTGGTTTGTTAGAGGCATCACTCAAAAAGAGAAGTCTCTCCTCTTTCCAATGATGTCTCCCACAAACATGAGTAGGCATCCCCAGGGAAGAACACCCCATCAGATGCATAAGAAGTTCTCTTGCCTGCTGTTTCTTGGATCCATTGGGGGTTTGTTAAGTCAGAAATGTGTGGCGATGGGCGGGGGCCGAAGTGGAAGGGTTTCCACTTCCCCACCCTTAAATTATAATTAAGGACTATAGGGATACTATATTTTCTATTGTGATGATCATTTTTTTATTGTCATTCATTGATTTAAACTCTGGTGAAAAAACATGCTACACACTCTCAAGCACTTTGTAAAAAATCACAATCAAGTGTTTTAATAATGGTAAGATAGGAATATCTATGTGCAACATTTTAACTTGGATACCTCATTGAATTTCATATATCATAATTCTTTATCTGTAGCTCTTCTGAGTGGTTTAAGAAAACCATGCAAGCTTTTCACTGTGTTCTCAGATGCTTTCAAATTCTTGTGTTTTGTATTTTAGGAACGGGGTGGAGGGTTAGCTTTCTAGTCAAATACTGTTAGAGAGGTCAGAGCAAATAGAAGATCAGTCAATGTTGCAAGTGTAATGCATTATTAATGTAGGAAATGCTCACAGTAGGAGCGCACATACAGTTACTCACTTAAATGAAAGTCCTAGCTGATAATTGCACCCATTTTTTCCCTCGGTGCCTGTATTTCACTGAAGGAAGCCCCTCCAAATCCTTTTAATGCTCTTGTCCCGGTCTGCTTTCGGTTTACATAATCATAGCCCCATGGTACGCTTGTACGCATCATCCCGTATTGCACTTGTGTAACTTATTCTTGTCAGGCGGTCTGTATTTTGGCAACATGACAGATTTCTTTCAATTTATGTAAACAAACAATGTTATGGTCTTCAATAATCCTTTTTAACATGGTTATGTTGGTCTGTATATGGGTCACTTTATTTCTTCGTCCTCTTTGGTATGGAGACCATTTCTCCTATTTTTAATTTGACAAAATAGTCTCGGACTCCGAAATAATTTTAATTCTTGGATTGTTCCCTTTTATACCAAGCCATTGTTCATTCTTTTATATCCTGAATTTTAACCTTTCTTGAAGGTATCTCATCTCTAACCTCTTTTTATCAAGTTTAATTACCACCAGTCTTATCAGAGTTATTTTTCAGGCAGAACATATACTGTAAAGTAGGTGGTGTCTTCCAATCATTTACTTGATCAGCAATGCTCAGGGGATGTCATCATTCATCCCATGTATGTCGGTATGGAGCTGGAAAATAAAACATTGTTCCTTCTCAAAAATAATTTTAGGGAGATTCTTCAAGCCTGTCTTTTGTTGTTCCAATACACCCATTTGAAATATGTCATTGTATGTCATTTAGTGGTGTAGTGGTTAACCGTCTTTTTTGTGTCCTTTTCAAATTTTAAGTTGCTCCTGTGTTCCCCTATTCTGAATTTTAACTTCCTTTGGGTCATCCCTATGTATCTTAGCCCACAGGGACATGTGATCATATGTATATATATATTGCAGTTAATATGTTGTTGTAGTGCCCAAGGACTCTTTATGCCCAGCTCTAGGCACGTGTATGTGTAGTTAAATCACGCACACTATATCCATCACATGGGAAGTATCCCCCCCCTTGGTAGGCCCCAAAGTTTTGATATCTTGTTTGTATTTGGGTTTTTTGGTCTTTGTCTTGTCTGAGCATGTCCTTCAAGTTCTAAATATGTTTGTGACCAAAAGGAGTTTCTTAAAGGACAGAGATTCTGTATTTAGTAAATGCCAATGTTTCTTAATGATTTTTATTACCTGATTCGAGGTTGGGTTATATGTTGCAACACAGAATAGCTTATCTTCCATAATTTCCATTGCTGTGGTCTCCAATAGAACTTCCCTGTTTTAGTTACTTGCTCTTTTTTGTGATTTCCTTATCATTCTTTCTGTATAATTTCTGCCTCATCATTTTTCCCCAGGGTTTTCCAAACTGTAGATTTATAATCACCTACTTTTATATAATTTCGCCATAGCTATAATAACTGGCCATAAGGCAAACTTTCCCTCCTGAGTGGTCTTGTGTGAAAGCTGTGAAACTTTAGTAAGTTGTTATTATCTGTTGGCTTTTGATGTATTTTTGCGTATAGGCTCCCGACTTGGCACATATCTTCACGTCCAGAAATGTGAGGTTGTATCACAAAATCATCTTCACTCAAGAAGAACGGCGTGATAGGGTCTAGACCACCCAAATAATGACAATATTATCAATCTACTTCAGCCATATTAGGATATCCCCCCTAAAGGGTTTTGATTCATTCAGAATAAATCTCGTCTTGAAGCTATGCACTTACATTCCTGCTATGCTCAGAGCAAAGGTTCTCCCCATCGATGTACCAAGGGCCTGTTTATAGAGCGAACATTCAAATTCAACATTTTTTCTATAAGGGCAAATCTGAAGCATTACATTATGAAATAATGTGCTGTTTGATTGTCCATGCCTCTTGGAATAATAAATCTTCCGAGACTTGCAAAGTCTCTTTTCGCAGGAGTCTCATATACAAGTTCTCTATGTCAAGACCTGCAAGTAGGTTTATCTTTAGTTCAATCTATATGTCTTTTAATAAGACCTTCAAGTCTTTTGTGTCATTTTGTGTCCTTCTGAACCAAGGATCTGGGAAGGCTTTAGAAAATTGGTACTGGGCTTCCACAACAGACCCTATGCCTGACACTGTGGGGAGACGAGGAGGTGGATTTCTTTCTAATGTATCTTCGAGAGTGTGTCCAGGTTTTCATTCCTCAGAAACTCCCATTTCCATTGTGATATCCAACCTCCAATTTCACCCTCTTCGATCATATTCAGAATCCCTATGAGGAGACTGAGTATAGGGTCATTCTCAATTTTTGATGCAGGTTTTCCTATATTCAGCTAATTTCTGTAAGACACTGCCACCTCTCTTGTGTGCCGGTTATATCACAAAATCATCTTCACTCAAGCCTATTAGGTCTGCCTGTTCTTCCTGTGACAGGTGGTGAATATTTGGTATGGTGTCAGGGTCAATCAAATCTATTTCCCTCGGCACAGCCTAGAACGCTAGGACCCCCAACTGGGATCACTGATCACTGATGTTGGGAGGCACGTGGAGGATTTTTTTTTTAGTCCTGGGCCAACCTTGTCCATTATGGTTTGAAGGAGCAAAGTTTGATTTTCCTAAAAAGTACCATCGAGTCACAGTGCAAATTAATCTTGTCTAGTGTGGGAGTTGGTACAAATCCTTATCATTTATTTAGAACTTGTATTTGTGCATCATGTAACAGTTTCTCACTTAAGTTGAATACTATGTCTGGCTTAAGTTTGTCTCTGGTATTGCCTGTTTGTTTGTGTTCCTTATGTGTACTTTCTGCTGTCCATGCTCCCACTGTACCTGCATTTCTTTATTCTTTTTCCCTCTCTCTGGTCCTTAGCCTGTGGCAAAAAAAGGAATCTAATAACATGTTGTAAATGTTGTGGTATATATTTGTCATATGGGTAACCCCCTTTTGGAAGCTGTAGAGGGTGAGAAGGATGGCATGGTGGTGGTTGGTAGAGTTGTGGTGGGAAATCATTATCATTTCTCCATTTACGTCTCCGTTGTTTACATGTCTGTCTCCCCTGCCATTATCCCTGTGACCGTTCATCCCTCCCACTCAAACTGTCAGAGCCAGGTGAGTGCCATCTGTAGAGTGTGATTCTGCACTACCTTCTGTCTGTGTTTCAGGAGCCATGTAATCTTGTGTTTAATAGAGATATACTTTCTCATGGGAAAATCATCTTATGTATTTTTGTAGTTTTTGGATCTTTGATTAGGTGAGGAAATTCTTTAGATCTGACATCACCTTATTAATTTTCTCCAACCTTTCCCTAAAAGGGGCAATTTTGATAGTTGTCTTCAAATGTTTTTTACTAGTCTGTATCTTTATAGCCAGGGTGTCTGATAATCTTTTTGCTGTCTTTATTATTATCATTAGACAGTCCATGGTACAGTCCTACTATTAGGTACCAGTCCCAACTAAAGGTTGGGTCTTCCAGAAGGTTTCTAGGGGCATTGGAGAAGCAGACTCAGAAGGGCTACACTTGCCTTAAAATACTCAGTTATGATCATTCTGTGTAAGAAGGTTTTGATCTGTGTTCATTTAACTCAGGTAGGGTATTCCAATCCTCTGTTTGTGCAATCATCTATTAGTCTATACATGGGATCATCCTATTAGTATCGATATTGGCCTGGACAACCGAGAGCTCACCTTTACTGATGAAGATGTGACTCGATCCTCTTGGGCCCCTCCTGACTTAGCAATCTAAATATAGCCCAGACAACTGCACTGTTGGAAATGGCCATTTTTGCAGGGTCATCCCTAAACTTTTTGCCTCCTACCTCCTATTTTTTCTGACCAGTTTTTGTTGGCTTTAGGACTCTGGGCACTTTACCACTACTAACCAGTGCTAAAGTGCATATGCTCTCTGTGTAAATTGTACTGGCGATTGGCTTTTCCATGATTGGCCTATTCAATTTACTAATAGGTCCCTAGTGAAGTGCACTAGGGGTGCCCAGGGTCTGTAAATCAAATGCTACTGGCGGGCCTACAGCACTGATTGTGCCACCCACACAAGTAGCCCTTTAAACATGTCTCAGAGCTGCCACTGCAGTGTCTGTGTGTGCAGTCCTGCACTGCCAATTCGACTTGGCAAGTGTACTTACTTGCCAGGCCTAACCCTTACCTTTTCATACATGTAAGGCACCCCTAAGGTAGGCCCTAGGTAACCCCTTGGGCAGGGTGCTGTGTATGTTAAATGTGGGACATGGACTGATGTGTGTTACATGTGTTATCAGTGAAATACTGCTAAATTCAGTATTCACTGTTGCAAGGCCTATCTCTCTCATAGGTTAACATGGGGTCTGCCTTTAAATAACTTTAAAGTCAAATTCCCTTTGAGAACAGATAGAAATGTGGAGTTTGGGGTCTCTGAACTCACAATTTAAAAATATGTCTTTATTAAAATTGTTTTTTAGATTGTTTGTTAGTTGGAAAATGCCACTTGTTGCAAGTAGACATTTTCTTGCTTAAACCATTCTGTGACTCTGCTTGTTTGTGGCTTGCCTGTCTGGGTCAGTTTGACAGTTGAGATGTTTGTGAATTCCCTCCAGACAGTGAGACAAAGTGAGCTGGAGTGTAGCCTGCATATCCTGATGAGCCATCTGTGCTACAGTGGGGGGAGGAGTGGTCACTGACACCTGAATGGGCTGTGTCTGCCTTCACACAGTGCAGTCTCCAACCCCCTGGTGTGTGTGTCTGGGGCCTGGCCTGGGCATGGCAGAATACTGTAAACAACAGAGACTCTCCTTTGAAGTTTGCCTACTTCAAAGGTAGAAAGGGGTATAAGTAGTAGACCCAAAACCCCAAACTTTAGATGTCTTCAAGATCACTTCTGGAACCAAGAGTAACCTTTGCCAAGGAGAAGAGCTGAAGAGCTGAGGAAGAGTGCTGTCCCTGTGTGTGACTATGCTTTGTTGGGCTATCCTGCAGTTGCTGCTTCTGCCTGTGGAAGGGGACAAAGACTGGACTTTGTGGTATATTCCTGTTTGTGAAGAATCTCCAAGGGCTTGAACTGAGCTTGCCTCCTGTTTTGAAGTTTAAGGTCCATCAAAGACTTCCCCTGCTAACATCTGGAATCTCTGCTTAGACTCCTGCCCTGTCAAGTGGTGTCCTATCCAGTCCCTGGGCCCTTGAAAGGTGAAGCTGGCAGATAAGAGATGAAAATCCACACACAGAATGCCATGCAGGGAAATTTTGATGCACCATCTGCAACGCAGCTCATAAGTGAAATGCCACTGGCTTTGCGGCTAAAATCGATGCATCGCCGCCGGGAGATTGATGCATCATGGCTGGAGAAACAGCACGTAACACCTGCTTGCCGCTGCTGATAATGACGCAAACCTTTTCTAACACTGGATTTTCCACGCCTCCACCCTGAGCATCAAAATCAACCCGACTGCGCGGATCTGAAGTACCCCATCCAGAAATCTACGCATCGCTCTCTTGCAAGGGAGTGAAATGCCACATCTCTGACCCGAATTGAGAAGAAATGATGCACAGCCTCCTTTGCAAGGAAGGAACTGACGCATCGATGCCTTTTCCGATGCACGCTCACCCGTGCAGCTTCATTTTTTACGCTAACCAGGTACTTTGTGCAAAATCATTGTTTCCGATGTTTTCTATGGAGTAAAACTCTTTTTCTTCTGATAATTCATATTTTACCTTGTGTATGTTGGATTTTTGTTGTTTGTCTTGTTTGATTTAGATAAATATTACCTACTTTTCTAAACTGGTATGGTGTCCATTCTGTATTGTTTTCACTGTATTACTGTGTGTGTCGGTACAAATACTTTACACATTGCTTCTGAGATAAGCCTAACTGCTTGTGCCAAGCTACCAAGGGGGTAAGCAGGTGTCATCTAAGTGTGTTTCTCCATTACCCTAACTAGTGTGATGGTCCTTGCTTGGACGGGGGTAACCTGACTGACAACCAAAGACCCCATTTCTAACATGCACATAAAAGCAACAAAGACGAAGCATAGTAGACCTAACTTTCTGATGCTGAGTACATAATAAGGAGAGGTAGCATCAAACTTTGCTTTTTAACCTTGTTAGTCCATGGACCCAAGAATAAAGAAAACTACTGCATCTGGATTAAGGTACCCAGAAACAATTTTAAAATTTGAGATCACATCTCTTTTCCATCCATCCATACATCTACCACACAAAGAACTCCCTAGAAATGGCAAGTCAAGCCCGCCCAGATACACTTTTGTATCCATGGTATGGACTCGAAGATGAAGCATGCCCGTGAACTCAGTGGGTGAGAATCCTAAAAAAATTCTAACAGGATTGTTTGTGGAGGTTGTATTGAGATGTGTACCTCTTCTAAGATGTGGTGACTCGTTCTTGATAATATTTTGAGACAGTACGGAAGCTGAGGGAGTCCACTACCTAGCTTCTAGCTCTTTGTGAATATAAAGCGCTTATATGCAGGAACATCTGCCAGGGTTTATTGGAAACTCTATCTAAGAACTTATAGTATCCAAAAAGTAAAAAGGAGGGGATGTACTTGGGCTTGATGTTTTTTAAACTATCCTACTTCAACCTGAGGCCAGCTCACTCTTTTTGACTAGCTGCATGTGTGTTTCTTAAACAGAATATTTTCTTAGCACATAAATGACAATAAAATTGAGTGCTAGCTCACTAGAAGGTTTAGAATATGAGTTAGACTTGCCAGAACCCATAACTGGGGCCAGCTGGAATTATGTGATGCTGCTACAGTTCTGTTGTCATTACATTTTTAGCATCATATGGATTATCTTCACTTGCCACTTAATCCACCAATTTCTGCATAACTTGTAGAATATAAAAAATATTCGTAGCTCACATGGCTGAAGAGAGTTTGGGAGCCTGTATGCCTCCCGACAAGGACGAGGACGAGGACGGAGGAGACGAATGCGTCTCTCGACGGACAAGGTAAGTGTTTTTATGTATTTATTTATTTTATCCCCACCCCACCACCCTCGTTCAGTGGCAATAGTCACTGGGTGAAAGGGTTCTTGTATTAGCGCTAGGCACCCTGAAGTGCGGTACCGTCATTGCAATAAATCTAGGTAAATATGGCACATTTCTACTTTCTCCCATTTGACTCCAAGTGCAGCACAGCACAGCAACGTCTCTTGCTGCGTTGTGTTGGGTCATACTTTATCCCATCTGGGTCCCAGGGTATAGAAGGGCAAGCAATAATTACCAAATATTCAAAACGATTCACCTCCACC
Organism: Pleurodeles waltl; assembly: GCF_031143425.1. Classification (NCBI taxonomy): domain Eukaryota; kingdom Metazoa; phylum Chordata; class Amphibia; order Caudata; family Salamandridae; genus Pleurodeles; species Pleurodeles waltl. The sequence goes on from NC_090449.1 coordinate 191,088,975, forward strand.
CCACTGCATTCACATTGTGGCCCCATCACTTTGATACCCATCCACTATGTTACTGCTGGAAAATCATTATTTTGTTTGCCATTTGTTATAAATTGTTCAGCGAGGCCGGTGCATGTGCAAGCCTATGCTTAGGTTCATTTCAAGGAAGGCAGCATCTGTATAATCGACTGTGATCGATAGTGGCAATAACAACTGCTGCACATATATAATTCCGATTCCCCTATGTTTCTCAATTTCTCAAAAATAGTTCTTCAGATTGTTAAGTTTACCATTAAAATGTTTCTGCTGCATCAAATATGTCTGCCACAATTATATGAGAGGTTGGTGTCACATTTGTTAAGAGTAGGGAAAAGGCATCTTCATAATTTTCTAATTTAGGGTTGAACATAAAATGGAAATGGTAATGCTAGCATGCCAACCATCACTCTTGACATTAAATAAAAAAAACACCCATATTAGACTACTTTCTGAAGTTTCACAAGACACTTTCATCTAGATAAAATATATTTTGATTCAGCCACCTTCAAAAAAGAAATACTGCAGGTGTCCCTTCTGCAACATTTATGTAGCAAACGTTTAATTAGTATATTTAATAAACTTATAATTCATGTAAAAACTACACACACATCCACTTCAATAATAAGTAATTGTAGACACGCAGATTTGACAAAGAGTGAACATTAAATAAGCTCAAAAGTATGTATGTATGTATGTATGTATTTATTTATTGATTGATTTGTTTATGTATGTATGTATGTATGTATGTATGTATGTATTTATTTATTTATTTATTTAACTATTTATTTATTCATTTATTCTGGAACTACTGAGTATGTTTCTAACAGAACTGCTCAGAAAAGTAGACTTATTTAATTCACACAAACTAAGGGCCAGATGTAGCAAATGTTTGCGAGTTGCAAACTGCTTGCAGCGCTATTTGCGACCCTGCAAAATGCGAAATGGGATGTTCAAATCCCATTTCGGAGTACCAAATAGTGATGCGACCCATTACCGACTCCCAAAAGTTGCGACCTGATTTTACAACTCGCAATTAGGAAGTCACACATTGCGAGTTGCAAACTGTATCCAAAAGCCAGTCGCAAAAAGCCCATTTTGCACACCCAGATTATCATTGATTTGGAGCAGGTGGTAACCAGAACCAAAGTATAAAAGGAGACCCAGAAGGCATCTGGGCTACTCAAAATGTCTGCACTATTTGTGATTGCATGGAGGAGGAGAATCCAGGCTGCCCAGCAGAGGAGGAGGAGGCAGAGACAGGAGAGGATATACCGAACCAGGCAGACACTATTTCAACAAACTGAGGAGGAGATATATGATAAATACAGACTGAGCAGCGCGGTTATCTTAGAGATAATTGAACTGCTGAAACCTCAGCTAGAACGCCAGACAATGTGCAGCTGCACCATCCCCACACATGTGCAAGTGCTATGCTCACTGCACCTCTTGGCCTCAGGTAGCTGTCAGGGGGTGATTGCTGTGGCAGGTGGGGTATCCCAAAGTGCACTCTCAAGATTCTTCAGACGTTTCTTAGATGCCATACTGGCACACATGTCCAGATATATATACCTGCCCAGAAATGAGGCAGAAATGAACAGCACCAAGTTGGACTTCTACAGAATTGCCAACTTCCCCCATGTAATAGGGTGTGTGGACGGGGCACATATACCAATTTGCCCACCAGCAAATCTGGAATATATGTTCCGCAATAGGAAATGTACCAACTCACTAAACATCCAGGTGGTATTTGACACCCATAATGTCATTACTGACATCATAGCTAAATATCCAAGGAGTACACATGATGCATACATATTCAGGCTCAGTGGGCTACACCAACCCCTAGAACGTGGGGAGTTTGGTGAAGGATATTTATTAGGTACTAGCGATTACACTCTGAAGCCTTACATACATGTCACTGCGTAACCCTGTGATGCCCTGCTAAATTTGCCTCTTTTGTCAAACAGGTGACAGTGCATATGCCCTGAGACCATGGATACTCACCCCATACCTAATGCCTGGCAATCAGAATGAGAGGCGATACAACATTGCACATTGACGGACCAGAACTGTAGTTGAGAGGACGTTTGGCTTGTTAAAGTCACTATTCCGATGCCTGCACAAAAGTGGAGGACCACTTCAGTATGCCCCAGAAACAACATGCAAGATATTTGCCACCTGTGCCATCCTACACAACATTGCTACCAGACGTGGGCTATATCTCACCCCTGAAGACACAGATTCAGAGGATGAGGAGCAAGAGCTACCACACCGACAGCCTGGGGATAGGAGCATCGCAATGGAGGGCAGACAGAGACAGAACCACATTGCAACCCACTACTTTGGCAGGTACGTAGCAACTGTGACAACACTCACTAATGTAAGACACACATAGCCCAGTTGTGTAGTCAAACAAACTAACCCTTTTATTGCAGGACTATAATGTTGAAATATTTGTTAACTATACTACAGTATGCAAAATAACAAGTGTAATCTGACACATTATGTCCATGTGCCTCGGTAACACTATGTGCCTGTAGCTCACAGCCTCCTGTGACTGCGGCCACCATGGCTCACTCCAGCTTGGTCCCCTGAGCCCTGCTGTGCACTGCTACTCCACAACACACGTGCATCAGTGGCAGACACACTACTCACACTGGAGACCTCTTCACTGTCCTGCGGGGTATCCCCAATGCTCCTTGCAGCCTGTCTGGTCTCCAGCAGATCAACCACATGACTGATGCGGCCAAGTCCTCGTACCACATCTCCTGCAAAATTCCCCAGTTCCACCTGTAGGCTGACAGTGTGCCTTGACAGGCAGGTTGTATTGGTTGCCAGCCGCCCTATGGACACACCTAGCCTGTTTAAATGGGTAACAGTGTTGCGCTCCCTGCTCCGTGCCTGTGCCCTGTCAGCCACCAGTTCCCTGACCAAATTGTCTATGGAGGTAGTCAGGTTACCCAAGTGAGAGTTCATTGTTGTGAACTGGTTGTCCACATTTGCCAAGCCATGCACGATAGTGGTCTGCAGTCTTGAGACGTTACGGTTCATTAACCTCATTTGTCTATTTTGCAGGCACTGACTCTGCAATAAGGATGACTCAATTCCCACAAAATCCTCATCGGAAACATCCTCCCTATGCACAGACTGCACTGTGCGGCATAGTCTACGCATCGTGCCTCATGATCCATGTGTTTGGCTATCCATAGGCATTGGCCCTGGTGTCCCAATGGCTGCCTCCGTACCCAGAGCAGGATCGTCCATGGTCTCCTGTGCCGATTGGACGGGTGGTGTTGTCCTGCACTCCCCTGCGGTGTCTGTGGCAGCCTCCTCCTGTGTGTCTGTGCCATGATCCTCTCCCTGCACAGTGGCGCTGATGGGGGGGCCTTGAGGGAGACATGTGGGACATAGGGGATACACTGTCAGTATCACACATATGTTTGATGCCTCAAAATAAACATTTGCCTATATTTGGACTACTGTACTACATTGCCCATAATGCACTGTTCTATAGGTTGCAAGACTGTGAATGGAGCTACTTTGGTGGTACCTGCTAATGTGTATTGTGATTGTCTGCTTAGTGCATACGCTGATGTATACACATTTATTTTGGTACTTACTTTTTGATTTTCCTGGTGCATAACTGTCTACGTCTCCAATGCCCAGTACAGCCTCCGGCTCCAGGGTTGTCTCACCATGCTTTCGATTGCTGTCGGGGGTGGAACAGTAGAAGGCCCTCCTCCAGTGCCATGCATCTCCTTTATGCGCTCCACCACCCTCTCCTTGGTCCTGGAGCGAAGGTCATACTTTCTTTTACAGGTTTCATCCAGGGTGCGGTGGCTGACACCAATGGCATTTATTTTGTTCTGGATGTCCTGCCAGATCTTCTTTTTTTGGCTGTCAGGGACACTAATTGCTGCCTTGCCAAATAATTCCTAATGGTGCAGGCAGCACTCCTCAGTCAGCACCTCCAACTCCTTCTCAGAAAACGTACGTTTGTGTTTTCTGCCTCCACTGGGTTTCTCCTTGTCCTGTGTAGCCATTGTTGCTGCAGCTCCTCTCACCTGGGTGTGGATCTGCAGTATGGGCTGGGTGGGCTCCTCCCTCCTCCCTGTTGCATGTGGTTGCTTCCTGGTTCTGATGTCATCACTCAGCACCAGGAAGTGGGTATTTCAAAAGTTTAATTCCACCTGCATGCAATTTATGAGTCAGTCGCAATTTGCGACACCGGACCACACCCTTCGTGCAGTTTGCGACCTCGCTTTTTGCGAGGTAGCAAAATGCGGTGCGACTCTGCTGTAATTTGCTATTTGGAATAGCGATTTTTACTGGAATATCGTTTTGCGAGTCGGAAATAGCGAGTCACATGGAGTCGTAATTTTTTGCGTTCTTACATCTGGCCCTAAATTCCGCTCAAACACTAAACTAAACTAAAATATCCAGGTGCTCGTTGGAAAAGTTTCTTCAGCATGTGCTGTAGACATGCCTCAGGCTGAGACCTTTTTTTTTTTTATTGTTTATTTCTTAATTCGGCAGGTGTAGTAATATATGAGATTAGCAAAACCATATGGTACAAAACAATACATAATCGGGTTGAGAAGTCCTCCAATTAAATTCCTCAAAGATAACGTAGCATAGCCTGTGGTACAGATCCCCCCTATATTGGTGATGAATTGCTGGTTTTTCCACACATACCCTTGAATTTACACATAGCGCCCCTGCGTTGGGCATATGGTTGCTCTTTCAATTGCACCACTTCATCTTGGCTTCCCATGTTATATAAGTAGGAGGAACTGGTGACCAGGCTTGAAGAATCAACAATTTAGCAATGAAGGGTGCAATAAACACAGTTTCTTTCGAGCGAGTTGACAGACCTGGGTGTCTCGAGATGCCGAACAATGCTCCAGACGGCTCTGGAGTACGGGTAACCAAAATTGCAGAACTTACCCATTGAAATATTTTCTCTCAAAATTCTACCTAATATGTACAGGTAAAACATAAGTAAAGCCAATCCCCCTGACTCGCCTTACAGTGCGGACAGGAGCTGGACATCTCAGGAAATACTTCCTTTAGTCGGGCTGGGGTGTAATAGAGCATCCAGTTAGAGTAAAATGCAATTTAAAAAAATGCCTCTCTAATTGATTTGTGTGATAGGATGTCCCTAAATATCTAATAGGGCTAGATATCTGGTACTGGACCCATATTCCCATTGGCAGGATCGATCGCTTAGCATTGTACAGAAGAGCTTCAGACTTGGAATGATTAATCCTGTAGCCACTGAGGTCTGATAAGCTCTTGATCTTTGCAAAAGGTCTAGCAATATTAAGTGGATCAGCACGAAGATAAAGAATCATGTCATCAGTGAATAGTCTAAATTTAGATGCTTATGTGAGTGGAGGATGTATGCGATTATCTTGATGAATAGCCGCTGCCAGAGGATCGATAAAAAGTGCAAAAAGCACCTGGGTGAGGGAGCAACCCTGCTGCACACCCCGCAAGACTTGCACAGACTCTATTATTTATGCATTGATTAAAATCCTGACTTGGGCCTTAAAATACAAGCTATGCAGGGTTAGAGTAAACTGCACGGGGAACCTAAACCTTTACAAAATCGTAAACAGAATCTCCCATTGGACCCAAATGCCTACTCGGCGTCAAGCATTATGATCGCTGCAGGGTAATTGTTATGTGAAAAATTATCAATTGCCTGGAGCAAAACATTACTATTTGTGGACAACAGCATGCCTGCAAGAAAGCCACACTGACCCTCGTGGATAAGCCCTTGGGCTGCCTGTGCCATTCTAACTGCCAATATTGCAGTAAAAAGTTTATAATCATAGTTTAAAAGGCTAACCGGGTGATACGAGCCCGGGTTTTCCAGTGGCTTGTCCTTTTTTTTAAAACTGACAACTATGGCCCTGGTAAAAGAGGGTGGAATTTCTACCCCTCTGAGTATCGCATTAAAATGGCTAACCAAGAATTTGGCTAATTGGTCTTGCAAAGTTTTATATACTTCGGCCTGAAGGCCATCTTCTCTGGAGGCCTTTCAGTTGGGTGCGTCCCGTATTGCCACTGTTACTTCTGAGAGAGTAATAGGGGCTGAGACCAAAGCTTGAGCCTCTCCGTTTAACTGTGGTAGTTCGAGTGAGTTCAAATATTGATTGATCTGAGGTGAGCTGGCTTGCGCCATAGCAGTATACAGATTTGTATAGTGAGTGATGAAAATTTTTGCTATATCTTTAGGCTGGTTCACAACTACTCCTCGGTCCTCAGTGAATTTAGCTTTAATAAAATTGGTACTGGACTTTCTTTTTACTGACCAGGCCAAGAATTTCCCTACATGCTCATTCTCTTCGTAAAGTCGCTGAAAGATTGTGTGCAATTAAGTATTTCCCGATACATATAATAATCTCTCAGACTAATCTGAGTTCTTTCAAGTCTACAAACTATTTCATGATTATGTACTATTTGATGACTCCTTGATGCTTGTTCAAGTTCTTGCTGAAATTCAAACTTTTTCTTTTTGGCTGCTTTATTCATGTAGGCTTTAAAGGATACAGCTTTGTGTCATATGTAGGCTGTTGAAGCTTCCCAAATATCAAAAAGGGAGGCCGTACCTTTATTAATGTTAAAAAATTCTGTGACTGATGCTTTGAGGGTTGTAACCCAGCCTTCATCTGCTAAAAGGGACTTATCAAAGCTCCAACATGGATGACTCATCTGCTTGTTTGTCAAATTAATGCTAACCCGGGGGACAGAATGATCTGTAAAAAGGTTAGCGAAAATGTTCGAACCCTGGCTCCGCAAAGAGAATGAGACTAAAATAAAATCGATCCTAGAGGCTGTATTATACCTTTTAGAAAAGCATGTAAATTCCGTCCCTTGGGGATGGTCTGCCATCAAGCATCTACCAGTGCCAAATCAGAAACCTTCTTGGTAAGCATTTGAGATGCTCTCAGTTTACTCTGATTTTTATTCCTGAGTGAAGTATCCATCGGTGTATTAGGTATTATATTGAAATCTCCTTCTATAATGAAAAAAACAGGAAGCATAGATAGTTGATCATATAAAGCTCGCAACGACCTTGTATAGTCTGCGATGGGGCCATAAAAGCTCACAAAATGAATAATATTGCCTCCTATTGATGTACTGATTATTATCCATCTTGCCTGTGAACTAATAAAGACCTGCTTCATCACCCCAGGAAAGTCACATGTGACTAAGATGGCCAGATCCCGAACTGCTGCATTGGTTGATGCAAAAAAGGACTGAGCAATAAAATTAGGGATATTGGGCAGTTTTACCTGGAGTTTTAGATGCGTTTCCAGAAGAAGGAATATCTGGGATTGTGATGCCTTCAGCCAATTGAGTATCGCTTGAAACTTCAAGTTGTTATTGGCCCCATTCAAGTTGCAATCAACAATCTTTGAGCTATTTCCTGCTGTGCCCTTTATTTGTGAAAGAGTAAAGAGTTAGGGAGCCACAACCTTGCCCTTGATGGCCCTCTTTCGCTTGAGAAGATGATCATACAGCTATTGATATATGTACCTTTAAAATTATGACCTGCCTTTTTTGTCTTCACCTGTGCGGCAGACCCCCCACCAAAAAGTGTCCTCAAATGTGTTCCCCTCCTACTGCCTCCAAGCAAGAGCCAACCTGTCATGGTCCCGCACTCCTGAGGTCCCCCCAACCCCTGTGGCAACCCCCCCACCCCCCAGATGTGAGTGCACTGATATGGCGCCAAAAGAATCTGTAACCAGGACAGACAGCAAATGCAGGCCGGTGGAATTACAATCATGCAAATAGCCATCAGAAGACCAGACAGCACCCACAGGAGTCCCAGGACACGGGGACAAAGGAGGTACAAAATGCAGTTGGTGCAGCACTACAAAGGAAGGTCTCATGCTGCCGGAGGTCAACTCAGCAAGTTGAGCGTCACAGGATAGAGTGCTGGGGACCTGGGCCAGGCTGTGGATGAAGGAATTTTGCAAATAGTGCACAGAGGCCTCAGGAGGAGAAGAAGACTCTGTGCACAGGGGTACTGTCATACCTGGGGAAGGCAAGGTCTTACCTCCTCCAAATTGCGACAACAGGACCTCAGGACAGTCTGAGTCGAAGGGGTCCACCACCTGTGTTCCAAGGAGCATGCCCGTTGCCAGGAGAGTAGTCCAAGAGAACCAGTCATCGACTTAGAAGGTGCCTGCTTGAGCAGGGAAGTGACTCTGTCACTCCACTGGTGATTTCTTTGGTCCTTCTGGTGCAGGGTGAAGACAGGGAGTCCCCAGAGTGTGCACACCATGGAAACCATTGCAGTTGCTGACTGGAGCTGACGTTGCACATGAAAAGTAGCCCTTCTGGATACTTTGTTGCTGTTACAGCGGTTCCTGGAGCAGTCTGCAGTTGGTCCGAGGTCAGAGGATGAAGTAGTAGTTGCAGAGGATTCCTGCTGGAAACTTGCAAGTAGAATCTGAAGAAAAACCCACAGGAGAGACCCTAAATAGCCCTGAGGGGGGGATTGGCTAACTTATCAGGTATGCACCTATCAGGAGGGGTCTCTGACGTCACCTGCTGGGACTGGCCACTCAGAGTCATCCAGAGTTTCTCCGCACCTTGGAAAACAAGATGGCTGAACTCTGGGACACACTGGGGGAGCTCTGGGCACCACCCCTGGGGTGGTGATGGACAGGGAAGTGATCACTCCCCTTTCCTTTGTCCAGTTTCGCACCAGAGCAGTTACTGGGGGTCCCTGAACCGGTGTAGACTGGCCTATGCAAGGAGGGCACCATCTGTGCCCTTCAAAGCATTTCCAGAGGCTGGGGAGGTTACCCCTGCCCAGCCTGTAATACCTAAGGGAGAGGGTGTAACATCCTGATCCCAAAAGAAATGCTTTGTTCTGCCTTCCTGGGAATGAGCTGCTCAGACCCTAGGAGTGCAGAACCCTGTCTGTGAGGTGGCAGCAGCTGTAGCTGCAGTGCAAGCCTCAGAGAGCTGGTTTGGCAGTACTGAGGGATCCATGGTGGAGCCTCCAGGATGCATGGAATTGGCTCCCCAATACCAGATTTCGGAATGAGGGGACAATTCCATGATCTTAGACACCTTACATGGCCATATTCGGAGTTACCATTGTGTAGCTACATATAGGTATTGGCCTATATGTAGTGAACATGTGTTATTGTGCCCCGCACTCACAAAGTCTGGGGAATTGGCCCCGGACTGCATAGGGGCATCTTTGCTAGTGCAAGGGTGCCATCAAACTTAGCAACTTTGCACCTAACCTTCAGTAAATGAAGGTTAGACATATAGCTGACCTATAAGTTACTTAAGTGCAGTGAAAATGGCTGTGAAATAATGTGTGCACTATTTCACGCAGGCTGCAGTGGCTGTCCTGTGAAAGGGTCTGTCTGAGCTCTTTATTGGTGGCAAAAGAAATGTTGCAGCCCATAATGATCGCCTGGAACTCCAATGCCCTGGGTACCTAGGTGCCATACACTAGGGACTTATAAGGGGGATCCAGTGTGCCAATTGAAATTGGTAAATGAAGTCACTAGCCTATAGTGACAAGTTTAAAAGCAGAGAGAGCATGAGCACTGAGGTTCTGGTTAGCAGAGCCTTAGTGACACAGATAAGAACTACTGACAACACACACATTAGGCCACAAACTATGAGCACTGGGGTCCTGTTTAGCAGGATCCCAGTGAGACAGGCAAAACACACTGACATATAGGGTTTTCACTATGAGCACTGGGGTCCTGGCTAGCAGGATCCCAGTGACACAGTAAAAACACACTGACACATACTCACAAACAGGTCAAAAGTAAGGGTAACCATGCTAGAAAGAGGCTACACCAAAGTGCTTTTTGCATCGTTATTTTGCTTGCCACGTCACCCCAGTTCAGACCCAGCTATAAGCAAATCAGTGTTGACCCTTTACCCTAGCCACTTAGGGTGCACAAGGCAATATCACAAAATAAAATGATGGATGGAGTGTTGAACAGGGTCAAGACTGATTTGTATATGGCTTGTGTCCAAACTGGGGTGGCATGGTGAGCAAAAGAACGATGGATTAAACCCAGATCTGTGACTAGGGGTGAATGTTTGTATTGTTCAACATTCCGTCCAGCATCATTTTGTGTTGCTAATTTTGCCCTAAGTGGGAAGGGTATGCCCAGACGTCGGTCCCTTGCTCAATGTGCCACTATATTCAGGAAAGCCTGGCTGATGAAGGGTGGTACCCTGAAACCAGTCCCAGGATGCTTGTTTCCGGTCCAGGGAGGACCTGGCCTGGCAGTTTGGGCTGGACTGTTCCCATGGGGAACATGGTCAAGATTGATTTGCATATGTCTGTGTCCAAACTGGAGTGGCATGGTGAGCCAAAGAACGATGGATTAAACCCAGATCTGTGACTAGGGTTGAATGTTTACACTGTTCAGCATTCCGTCCATCATCCATTTGAGTTCCTATTGTGGGGATGTCCACTGGACACATAGTAAAAAGAGTGGGGTCCAGGACACATCCTTGCCTCCACCCTTTTACACTGGAATCTTACTATTGAGTTGGCCCTGTGACCACCAAGATAAACCTGGCAAAGTTATTCTCATGCAATCTTATCACAAGAGATAAACTATCCTGAGGCATGCCCATGCCCCTCTGAACCTGCCACAGCTTCAGGTGTGGGACCAGATCAAAAGCAGATTTTAAATCGACTAAAGCAACAAACAAGTTGCCTCTGACGATCAATGCATTCTTCCACAAAATTAAGACAAACTGAAAGGTATTTGATAGGGTTGCTTTGTATTCAGCCCAAATATCAATTTCATGTACAAACAAATCAAAGGGTAGGCCATCTGGCCGTGGAGCCCTACCCCTCACGAACGTGGCCATTGAATCAAGTACATCCTCTTCAGTAAATGGTGGAGAATTGAAACTCTGGAAGTCGCTATGCAGCTCTATACTCTCAATAGAGCCACAAAATGAGTAAATGATTCACATGGTGAGAAATGGTTTTGTGGTTCTGTCCCCATAGAATTTGGTCCACTAGCCTCCAGAAACGCGATTGGTCTCTGGATGCACATGCTTCTACTAGCTTTTGCCACCTGTCACTGTCCCACTCCTTCTTGGCCTTAAGCATGCTAAACTTATATTCCTCTCTAGCGGCTGCAAACATGGATACATTTTTCAGCTTAATTGTTCTGGCCAAAGTGCGCCTCTTGTGTCTACATTCCTATCAAACCATCCAGGGCCCTTCAATCTAGGGGACTTCTTAGTATGGATAGGAGATGATAACAGATAAACCGTTATCCCCTCAAAAGCCCTTTATGCAGCTCACTAAGATTTATGTGCCGACTCTCAGTTTCTCTGCTTTTTACACACCTATATTGATGTTAGATAGGATCTATGGATTCATGGCAACCTTACGCCATTTAAGACTGCGTCTATCAGAGTTTTGTACAGTATTTAAAATGCTGGGTAACCTTGCAAGTTTAGTTATAAACTTATCAAACAGTACAAGCATCATGAGGCACAGGGGGTATGGTTTGGAAAGTGGATTATTGGTAAGGGCAGGTAAGTACCTACACTTAGCAATAGGCCACTAACCCCCACTAGGTGCAGTTAGGTCTCAATAAATTAACCCCAGCTCAACCCTTGGTAGCTTGTCAACGAGCAGCAAGGCTTAACTTAGGAGACAAAGGGACCATCAGCATGGTTATTTCTGCCCTGTCCCGGTGGGGGTTCAGTCTGTTGACATGCAGGATCCTATGAGGATTTCTGGGGGTGCCAAGGTCCACCAGGTAGGTGACCTCATCCTTCTTCTCCAAAATTCTTCTTCATGAGCTCTTGGCTGGCCTCCAGGTAGCTGCTTGCCTTCTTCATGTACTCAGCCATATGTGACCGCAGGCCCAGCACATAGCACATGGACCAGAACATTCTCCTTGGATTCTTTGAGATGCTTCTCCCAAGACCCTCTCACCATGCACAATGGGCCTCTTACAGGGTGTCCAAACAGTATCTCAAAGGGCTGAATCTAACTCCTTTTTGTGGCACCTCCCTGTATGCAAACTGCAGGCATGGGAGGAGAACATCCCATCTCCTCCTCAGTTCCTCAGTTTGTCAGACAAATATATGATCATGCCCTTCAGGGTCTTGTTAAATCTTTTCACCAGACCATTGGTCTAGGGATGATAGGGGGTGGTGAACTTATATGTAACACCAAACTCAGCCCACATTGCTTTCACATAGGCTGACATATAATGTGTGCCCCTATTTGAGACCACCTCCTTTGGGAATCCCACTATAGTGAACACACCACGTAGGGCTCGAGCCACTGTGGGAGCAGTGACTGTTCTGAAGGGTACCTATTGGCATGGTCCACAACCACCAAAATGTGCTTGTTGCCTGAGGCAGTTGGTGGGTTTAGGGGCCAACAATGTCAATTCCCACACTCTCAAAGGGAGTCTCAACCACTGGCAGTGGTATCAAGGGAGCCTTTGGCTTGCCCCCTGCCTTGCCACTGGCCTGGCAGGTGACATATGAGCTGCAAAGCTCCTTGACTTTCTTTGACATGTGGGGCCAATGGAAATGGTTGACCAGCCTGTTCCAGGTCTTGGTCTGCCCCAAATATTCAGCTAAGGGAATATCATGGCTCAATGTTAGGAGGAATTCTCTATACTTCTGGGGGACAACCATTCTCCTGATTGCCCTGGTTTGGGGTCCCTTGCCTTCGTGTAGAGAACTCCATCCTCACAATAAACCTTGTGGGTCGCACTGGTATCCCCTTTTTCTTGACTGGCAGCAGGCTGCCTCAGGTCCTCAAGAGTGGGATACTCACTATGTCCCTGGCACAGTTCTTCTCTGGTGGTCCCACCTGCCCCTCATAGTTCTGCGAAGTCAGGCAGAGCTTGAAGGGGCCCTCCCACAGAGGTCAGATCCTCTCTCTCAGGATTGGATTCCTCCTGACTCTCGGTACATGGTGGGGCTGGCAAGCCACACCCAGTGCCCTTTCTCTTCTTCTTGGAGTATTGGCTCATTGTTCCAGGGTCCAAGTGTCCAGCACTTCCCTGTTGTACTACCAGTGACCTGGTCACAGCACACACCCATTAAGGGAGGTGCAGCATCTGTGCATGGACCCTTCTTTCCACCTGACCATTCAGATGCTTCCAAATCATTTCACAGCAGACAATCTACTGGGAGGGCAGGAGCTAGTGCTACCTTTTTAGGGCCAGTCACACCTCCCCATTCCAGGCTCACTATGGCCATGGGATGGAATTTGGTTCTGCTATCTGCATAAGTTACTTGGCAGAATACACTAGGTAAGACCTGCTATGGAGAAACCAGATTTTCTGTGACCATTGTCACACTGGTTCCTGTACCTCTCAGTGCTTCCACCTAATTCCCATTGATGTCAGGCCTCTGCCTATACCTCTCCATGCTTGGAGGTAAGGTGGACATAGTTGCAATTTCCACCCCACCCACGAATACTAAGGTGACCTCTGTGTATCCTGATCCCAGCCCTGGGCCAACGTCTACCCCTACACTTACACTAGCAATCCCATGAGAGAGCCCACCAGTGAGAGGCTTCTTAGAGCAGATAACATCCCCTTTTTTGTGCCTAGGTTTATAACACTCAAAACACTGCTGGCCTTAGCAAGCTCCTGAAACTTTCCTGCCTTATCAAGATCATAATGCTTCCCCTGGCACCTTTTACCCTTAGATGTGGCATGGCTCAGGGCACCCCCACTCTCAGAAGGATTTTGGGGCTCTTGTGAGGACTCTTTAGACTTTTTATCAGCCTTCCCTTGGTTCTTCCCATAGAAGACCCATGTCCTCTCTTTTTCTGGTAACCCCCTAGCGGTTCTGGTTAATCCTAGTTCTTAACCAGTCATCTGATGCCTCCCCCAGCTCTCTGGGGTTGACCAACTTAGAGTCAACTAGATATGGGGGAGCTTCTCTTGGGCACAATTAGTCAGAAGGTTCTCCTTCATAAACAATTTGTAAAGCCCCTCAAAGGTACTTACCTTGTTGCCCTGTATCCAGCCCTCTAGTGCCTTAACTGAGATGTACACAAAATCAACTCAGGACTGGGTACTGTCTTCTGGGTGTCCCTAAACTTAAGCCTATACTGTTCTGAGGTCAGACCAAACATTTTAGTTTAGCACCTCTTCATATTAGGGTATGAATCTGCCTCCTCCCAACTTAAGGTCAGAAGCCTATCCCTCCCAGAGTTGGGGATCAACTCCATAGGAGTGAACCCCAGTATTGAGGCTCAACTCTCCTCATCTGGTGAGTCCTCTCAAAGGTCTTGAGCCATTTGTCTAGATCATCTCCCTCTATATAGGCAGGAACCAGTCCCTTGGGTAATCTGGGGCAAAACTTCCACCCATGGACACCTCAGCTTCTCTGTCACTGCCACCATCTCTTTTCTCTTCCCTTGCCCACTTTTTCTTTTCCAGGACCAGCCTCTGTGCCTCCAAGGCTATATATGCTGGTTGGGCCTCCAACTCGATTTCTCTAATGGAGAGGTTCTCTCCTTCTAAAGCCACCCCCTTCCTCCAGCTAGCTTTGGGTATAGCCCTGGGAACTGTGTGCAGTGAGGACCGGTCTTCCTCATCCTCCCCCAGGCTCCCTTGCCCTCCCTCCCCTGAGTGGTTGGAGCTAGCATCCTCCCCGGAGCTTCCTCTGTGCCTACTTCTTGGGCCTCAGCCCAGGCTCTCAGGGATTTAATCAAAACATTTTTCCTGAGGTTAGTAGCTGCAGGCAACTCCCTCTCAGTACACAAACCCCTAAGCTGGACTACTGTCATTGTGGGTAGGCTAGCGAGATCAAGCTCCATGTTTCCTTAGTTTTGTGTCAACAAAAAACGTTTTGTGAAAATTGGAATTAGGAATTTAGAAAAATCACAAAAATGCAATAATTGAAATTAATCCAAATTAAAAATCAAAAAATTTTTTTGCACTAGGACAATTTAAAATGTTAGAAAGTAAATTATTGGTAAGGGAAGGTAAGTACCTACATTTAGGAATAGGCCCACTAGGTTGAGTTAGATCTCAATAATTGAACCTCAGCTCAAACCTTGGTAGCTTGTCAAGGAGCGACAAGGATTAACTTAGGAGACAAAGGCCCTCATTACCGCAGACCTAGCGGTAAAGACTGCCACATCACAAGTTGTGGGGTTTGGCAGACGGCAATCCTCCACAACGCCGCCTGGCCCGCCATTGCGGTGAGCACCTCCAACCCAGCGGCAGGCCTTAGCCTGCTGGCCAGATTATGGGGCTGCAGACCACCAGGACTTCCGTGGCGGTCGCCCGCCACAAAAAGCAATGCGGAAATGCACCCTGCGACAGGAATCCCCATTCCTGTTGCCAGCGCATGATCCCCAAATGTCCACACATGTGCAGACACCCCCCACTCATCCACACACTTACAAACACCGCCCCACTCCTTCATGCATGCATGCATTCACATACACACCCCTCAGCATATGCATACATTCACACAGACACACCCACTCAAGGGTAAACATGCAGACACACGCCCCCACCCACTTGCATATATACAGACACCCCCGCTCACTTGCATACATACAGACACACACTCCCACTCACTTGCATACATGCAGACACTCTGTGCCATGTGGGGGGGGGCATTTCAGGGCCCCCAATGGCTTTTAAATATTAAAAGCAAATACTTACCTATACTTACCTATACTTACCTGGGATGGGGTCCCCCATCCTCCGCTGTCCCTGTGGTGTGGGTGGGGGTGTCCCTGGGGCCTGGGGAGGGTACCTGTGAGCTTAGTCCATGGTGTTCCACCATGCAAATAGCCCCACAGGTCTCCTAATGCCTGTCCTGACCACCACTATTTGACCCCTCCCCTCCGTGCGTGATTAAAATGACACAAATCTGGCGCAAACAGAGTACAAAAATGCCCCTAAATCTCCTGAATCAGCCCAATCTGTGGCAGCTTGGCGAAGTGTTTCACCTGCTGCAAGAGACCAGAGAATATTTGCAATGATGCAATCCCTTTGTGGATGAACAGGAAGAAGAACTATTCCTATAACTCTCTTGACCAATATAATTTCTTCCTGCAAGGTATGTTTGCTACCCACTTTACTGTAGATCCAATGTATCACATTACTGTTTAGTTGGAGGGTAGACTCTGTTGTACCAGGGACCAGACAAGGATCATTGTTTTAAATAGCTACATAAGGACAGGAAGCAGGGGGTAAATGAATCACAGGGAGTTCCTCTGCCCTGAGGGTGATTCCTTGTCACCTAAGTGGGCCTATTATCCTCCCTTATGGACCTGGAGCAAGGTCAAGCATTTCCCTCTGGCTCAGGTGAATGAACAATAAGGGATTCATTCCTTCTAACAATTTTTTTTATTTCCTATCACCAAATTTACTAGAGCTATTCTCACTTAATAATGTGGCTGTGGGAGCTTGAACTATTGGCCCTCTAATTCCCCTTCCCTCTCCACTGCATTCGCCTAATGAGTTATCCTCACCCTTCAGGATTCCTCAATGGCGATGAGGCGATCACACAACGGTCGGAGTTTACAATCAAGTAGCTCAGATAGTGGCCTTCTGATACAGCCCCACATCAAAGTATTGGGGTTCTCAGAACTAGAACTTTTGGGTTCCTGGTTAGCACAGTCAGCACAGACTTTGGAAGAGCCCACCTTTGGCTTAATTGACCCCTTTCTCCACTTCACCCTAAAATGTAGCCGCTCTATTGTTGAATTGTGCTTGCTCCCCACGCACTAAAATCTCCCTGACCCATGATCAGCATAAGGAGTTGGTGGTTGAGTACAAGAGCCTTCCCAACTACTAGCACTGTGGTGACCCACTACAAAGGGCAGTGGAGAGGAAGGTGAGAGAGAAGATGGTGTTACCTCACAAAGCCTATCTTCAGCTGTAAATGAGAGTCTTCTTTCTGCCAGCTGGATTTCTTGAGATCACATCAACCGCCCTAACCACAAAGCTATCAATAGTAGTCTAAG
Source organism: Pleurodeles waltl (assembly GCF_031143425.1). Classification (NCBI taxonomy): domain Eukaryota; kingdom Metazoa; phylum Chordata; class Amphibia; order Caudata; family Salamandridae; genus Pleurodeles; species Pleurodeles waltl. The sequence goes on from NC_090449.1 coordinate 191,105,989, forward strand.
TGCGACTTTGCAAAGTTTCAGTAACCGTGAACAGAGATTTTTGCTTCCCCATTTCCCCAGATGCTGCTTGAGTCCACACTCTTACATACTAGCCAACAATGGACTAAGCACATAACCTTTATACGAGTGAGTATCCCCTGGGGCTTTGAAGAAGTGATTACACTTTATGATCCAAGTCCGCAATACAAGGCCAAGGGCTTAATACAATTAAACAATTCAGTGAGGGGCAAGCTAGCAATAAGGAAAAGTACAGCGGTTCCCAAAAGCAAGGGGGGGTGGCCATGCCTCAGCTCTTACTGGTGCTGACTGGTGCAGGACGGACCTTCCCTTGGCCCAGGCTTTGTCTGGGCGCAGCCTATGCATGTCCAGTGTTGAAGGATGCCCAAGGTGCTTTTTAGTGCGTCAATGTTTGATGCACTGCCCCCTCAGGAAAACAAATTCAGCAACCAGGCCTCCTGGTACATTGCAGAATGCAGACCTAAGTCCGTCGGCTCCGTGAAGGCACTAGGGTTCAGTCCCCCACACAGACAAGCACCATGATGTGGAATTCTCTTCCTCTAAGAATCTGTGCCTGCATTTCACATTGGGAGTTCCATCAGATGTTAAAAACATGACTATTTTTAGGTGATTGTTCTTCAGTCAGCTTACAGCAGTGCTGAGAAACCCCACTGGGGTAGACATGCACCCAACAAAAAAGATGCAGGGAAGTACATATTTAATATTCGTTCTTCACAACTATTTCCCTCCAAAACACAGTGCAGGTACATGTATGTGAACCTGTCAATATGTTTTTGAATATATTTTTCCTTTATTTTGTGTCCCATCAACATACTTGGGTCAGGGTAGGACTGGGACAAAATATAGGTCCAGCCAAATAAAGTGGCCCCTGTAGGGAAAGAAATTACTAAAACAACTGGTACTGTGTGTCTTAAGTCAGGAGGTGGCAGACTTTAGAATAACAGTTTTACTAAGATATCTGGAACAACCCCTATTCATGTCCAGTTTCCACAGCAACTGTCCACTTTCTGACTGCTGCACTTCACAATCTAGAATCTAGCAACAGTAGCATCTGTTGCCTGGATATACCATATCTTCTTTTTCCCACAATAAGATTAAAACAAATGCACACTGTTGTTAATACAATACTACTACATCTATAATCTATCAGCTTTGCAAAATTAATCTATACAATTGTGTACATATATAATCGTCATGTCACGCTGGCTTTCTTCTCACCCGTTTCAATGAACTGAAGTGTTCCTCTCTTTATATTCCATCATCACTATCCGGTCTCCCTCCTCCTTTCTCCCTCAGCCACAAATTACCCTCCAACTCATTGCATGTCACCTTCCTGACATTCAATTGTTTTCCATTATCCAACCACACACAATTGCCTTTTCTTTTTTTATCTCTTTGGGTTTAGACCATTTGTACATCCAGCCTTCAGCTGTCCCATTTAAGACACTCTCACCCAAATACCTTCCTTAAATTGACGCATCCCTTTCTTTAATCTGCTGTTGTGCCTTTTCTCATAGTTATTTTGGTATCTTGCTACTCTCAGCTCCACCTTACTCCTCTCTGTAATTTTCCTCTTTGTTCTCATCATCCACCCAGGGGTAACGTTTGAACAAGCTCACCTTCCCTTAAGTAGAGCAAATGGTGTTTCACCAGTGGCTGAAAGAAGTGTGTTTCAATAGCTCCATATTGCTTTGATTGTTTTTTTACAGTTCATTCCAGCCTCACGAGCCAGTTTCACACATTCCTTTATCGCTCTATTAAATCTCTCCATGAGACTATTTTCTCTACGATTGTAAACTTTTGTCTTGTGATATTTTACTCCATCTTCTCTCACAAATTTCTGAAATTTCATATCTACAAATTGTGTCCCATTATCGGTTACAATACTTTCTGGATACCACTTCCTCACAAAAATCTCCTTGCAAAACGTTACAATATTGGAGCCTTTGTTTCTCTCATAAACACTACCTCTATCCGTTTTGAATAGTAATCTGCTACCACTAGAGCATATACCCCTCTAGTCCTCTGTAACTGAATGGTCCACAAACATCCATAGCTAACCATTGCAGTGCTTTCTCTGGCAATTTAGTAGGCACAATGGAAGATTCTTCCACCCCATGAGTTTTATCGCTGCACCTATATGCCACACAATGTCGCACAATTCTTTCAATATCCTTGTCCATTCCAGGACACCAAAAACCCATGCAAGCTCTTCTTTTCATTCCTGTAATATCTCCATGACCTTCATGTAGTAATTCCATTAATCTTTTTCTCAACATGGCAGGCACAACCAATGTGTCAAATCTCCTTACTACTCCTTCAACCCATTACAACACTTCTCACACGATCTTATAGTCACTTAAGCTTTCCTCGATCAAGCGATCTCTACTAGCGATATAAGTAAGACAAAGCTTTATTTGTTTCAATGTGTCATCTTCACCAGCAGCTGTATTCTACTCCTCCTCAGTTATGACTCCCCTACATACTTCATCCACATTTGAAACCAACCACTGCTCATCACTGTTGTTCCCTTCCTCTTCCTTGGTGTCTTGCAAAGGTAAACAAGACAAACAATCCACATTTACGTTTTTAGCACCTGGTATATATTTCAAAACAAAATCATATTCTTGTAGACAATACAACCATTTAGCTATCCTTTGTGTAGTAATCCCTGCACCCTTTGTTGAAAATATGTCTACTAGCAGCTTGTCATCAGTTCTCACCTTAAAGGGGGTTACCAATACATACATTTTAAAGTGGTTTACACCTCACCAGCATGCTAGTGCTTCCTTCTCTATAATGGAATGTGTATTGTCAGGTCCTTTTAGTATGTGTGATGCAAATGCTACAGTCCTCTTCTGACTTTCCTTTCTTTGCATCAATAGAGCCCCAAGCCCATAAGCACTATCATCAACCACAATAATTGTTTCATCATGAAGATCATACGGTTTTAAAGTTACCGCTGCCACAATCTCGTTTTTGATATCTTCAAATGCTCTTTGGCATTCCCAAGTTCATTCAAACAGTACTCCTTTCTTCATCAAGTCTCGTAATACAAACACCTTGTCAGCAAAACTCCTCACAAACTTTGAATATTATTTGGCCAATCCAAGAAAAGAGCAAAGTTCTATTTTGTTTATGGGACTAGGTGCACACTTAAAAGCTTCCAACAATTTCAACTTTGGTTTGACACCTTCTCCAGACAGCGCATGACCCAAACATTCTATCTGTGTCTCACCAAATTTACATTTGTCCATGCCCACTGTTAATCCAGCATGTTGGAACCTTTGTAACACACAAAGGGGGTCATTACAACCCTGGCGGACGGTGTTAAAGCGGCGGTAATACCGCAAACAGGGCGGCGTAAAAAAAAGGGAATTATGACCCTGGCGGAAACCGCCAACAAAGACAGCCACTTTAACTCACCGCCCGCCACAGTGGTACAGACAAGCAGCGCAGCGGTCACCGCCAACAGACAGGCGGAAGACAATGTACCGCCCACAGTATCACAAATGGCCAATCCACCACCTTTTCCGGGGCGGATTCACCGTGGATAAAAACACGGCGGAAACAGTTGCTGCAATGGGAAAACGCTCACCGGAACACATCCCACGAGGAACGAGGACTCCATGGAGCCGGAACTCCAAATACTCCCTGCGCTTGTCTTTCTGCTCCTCTACGACCACCATTTACGTAGGCGCCAAAGACAACGGTGAGTACTGCACCTACGACATGGGGGAGGGTAAGGCAAAAGTTAGGGGGACACCCACGAAACACCCCCACCCCTACCCTCGCATATTACAACATACACACCAATGCATCCACAAAAATCACAGTAACAACCCACAATCCCCCCGGAAGAATGCAAAGACAAAGCGAAATCCGTTCAAACATTGTAATGTTGCAATATACATGTCTTGCTAAAATATACAGATATATACGTAAATCAGGCAGAAATATATACATTAGGAGAAGTAGTGCAGATATGTACATATCAATGTCCGTGCACCAACAGTCCAAAAATGCATGGGCGAGGCCCACAAAAGATACCTGACCACAATCGGAGAGAACACTGCCGGGGCATCAGATAGAAATACTACAGGCACTTCAGGGGGAAGGGAAGGGGGTGCACCTATGCCGGATGACTGCAAAGCCAGATCAATGATGGGGCTCCATGCCCACTGTGCCATCCTGGGGAGTGCAAAGCCACAGTCTCTCAAGTCTCTACAGTGGGTGGCTTTCCCACTGTGCCATCCTGGACAGTGCAAAGCCACAGTCTCTCAAGTCTCTACAGTGGGTGCCTTGCCCACTGTGCCATCCTGGGGAGTGCAAAGCCACAGTCTCTCAAGTCTCTACAGTGGGTGGCTTGCCCACTGTGCCATCCTGGGGAGTGCAAAGCCTCAATTTCGCAAGTAGATAACATCGGCCAGTGGCTCGTGAGGGGGACTGGTGCCCAGACTGGATTAGTCTCCCTGTGAAAGTTCCTGTCCTGTCACTGTCCCAGCTGCACATGGGATAAGGATGCTTGATGTGGCGGTCTATTCATTCTTACCCGGTGCATGCCCTGTTCAGCGGTGCTTTGCCATGGCGGTTCTGGACTGTTCAGCGGTGCTTTGCCATGGCGGTGCTTGCCCTGTTCAGTGGTCTTCACCATGGCGGTTCTGGACTGTTCAGCGGTGCTTTGCCATGGCGGTTCTGGACTGTTCAGCGGTGCTTTGCCATTGCGGTTCTGGACTGTTCAGTGGTGCTTTGCCATGGCGGTGCTTGCCCTGTTCAGCGGTCTTCACCATGGCGGTTCTGGACTGTTCAGCGGTGCTTTGCCATGGCGGTTCTGGACTGTTCAGCGGTGCTTTGCCATTGCGGTTCTGGACTGTTCAGCTGTGCTTTGCCATGGCGGTGCTTGCCCTGTTCAGCAGTCTTCACCATGGCGGTCTTTGCCCTGTTCAGCAGTGCTTTGCCATGGCGGTTTTGGACTGTTCAGCTGTGCTTTGCCCTGGCGGTGCTTGACCTGTTCAGCGGTCTTCACCATGGCGGTTCGGGACTGTTCAGCGGTGCTTTTCATTGGCGGTTCTGGACTGTTCAGCGGTGCTTTGCCATGGCGGTTCTGGACTGTTCAGCGGTGCTTTGCCATGGCGGTGCTTGCCCTGTTCAGCGGTCTTCACCATGTCGGTTTTTGCCCTGTTCAGCGGTGCTTTGCCATGGCGGTTCTGGACTGTTCAGCAGTGCTTAGCCATGGTGGTGCTTGACCTGTTCAGCGGTCTTCACCATGGCGGTTCTGGACTGTTCAGCGGTGCTTTGCCATGGCGGTTCTGGACTGTTCAGCGGTGCTTTGCCATGGTGGTGCTTGCCCTGTTCAGCGGTCTTCACCATGGCGGTCTTTGCCCTATTCAGCAGTGCTTTGCCATGGCGGTTCTGGACTGTTCAGCGGTGCTTTGCCATGGTGGTTCTCGACTGTTCAGCAGTGCTTTGCCATGGCGGTCCTTGCCCTGTTCAGAGGTGCTTTGCCATGGCGGTTCTGGACTGTTCAGCGGTGCTTTGCCATGGCGGTTCTGGACTGTTCAGCGGTGCTTTGTCATGGCGGTGCTTGCCCTGTTCAGCAGTGCTTTGCCATGGCGGTTCTGGTACTGACATTGGTGTGTGGCATGACATTCCCTAGACTGGGCATTGGTGTGTGGCATGACGTTCCCTCATAGCCCACCTGGGCTGTGGCAGCCGGGGCCCTCCTGGGCACTGACTCCGGCGGTGGCGGTGGTCTCCTGACCAGTGACGATACTTGGGCCCTCCTGGGCTATGACTCTGGCGGTGGTCTCCTGACCACTGACAATACTTGGGCCATCCTGGGCTATGACTCTGGCGGTGGCAGTGGTCTCCTGACCAGTGACGATACTTGGGCCCTCCTGGGCTATGACTCCGGCGGTGGTCTCCTGACCAGTGATGATACTTGGGCCCTCCTGGGCTATGACTGGCGGTGGTCTCCTGACCACTGACGATACTTGGGCCCTCCTGGATTATGACTCCGGCGGTGGTCTCCTGACCATTGACAACGGTGCTGGCGGTTGGGTCTCGACCGCCAGGAATGATGCCGCCCTTCTCCGCCGTGATACTCACAACAGGCTGGGCAGACTTCCTCTGGCCCTTCCCCACCTTTGGTGTAGTCACAGCTGACTCTCCAATCCTCTTGGAACCCATGTGAGTTGTTTTCCCACCAGGAGCCTTCACACGGTCCCGTCGTCCACTCTCCAATTTCAGAGCCTTTACAGGGGGTGGGCTGCCAGTGCCTTGGCTCCGGGTCACACTGCCTGCCCTGGTGGCCGGTGCACTCCACAAACCTTGAACAGGCACCACTGGTATTGGAGGCTTTTTGGCTGAGACGCTATGATGGGACTGATGAATTGGAGGGGGGGGGGTAGGGGCAAAAAGGTCAACTTTACAGAGGGACAGTTTCTGACAAACACTGGGATGGGTAGTTGGAGGGGGTCAGGGAGTGGAGGAAGAGGAGGTGGTTGTAGGAGGTGTCACTTTAGGTGTTTTGGGTGCAGGTGCAGGTACTGGAGGCTGTCGTGAGGTGGATGGATGTTGGGTGTGTGATTGCCGGCGTTTGTGTACTTTGGGAGGGGGCGTCACAGACACACTGGGAGAGGACACAGGGGACCTGTAAATGGCAGTGGAGGTGGTGAGTGCAAGTGAGCGGCTTGGGGTGCTGGGTGTCCTTGTACGATTCATGGTGCGTGTAGATGTGGTGCATGCAGGTGTGTGTGTAGTCGAGACTAGGAGGGAGGAGGGAGAAGAGGAGGAGGGGGACACAGTGGAGGCAGTGGATGTTGCTGTGTCTGTATGTGGGTGAGGCTTGCGTGAGTGCCTGTGGGTTGTGTGGTGCCTATGTTTGCTTGAGCTACTTGTGTGCATGCTGGTCTGTAGGTGTGCTTGGGATGGGCTGGGGTACAGGGGATTGGGTATGGGTGGAGGAGGTTGGAGGGGGGAGGCTAGACACAGGGACAATGGCTGCCATCAGTGCTGAGGCCAGAGATTGCAGGGTTCGCTGAAGGACAGCCTGACCAGAATGAATGCCCTCGAGGAATGCATTACCGTGTTGCAACTCTCGTTCTAAACCCAGGATGGCATTCACAATGGTAGACTGCCCAACAGTGAGTGACCTGAGGAGGTCAATGGCCTCCTCACTGAGGGCAGCAGGGGTGACTGGGGCAGGGCCTGAGGTGCCTGGGGCGAAGGTGATGCCCACCCTCCTGGGTGAGCGGGCACGAGGCAAACGCTGAGGGGCTGCTGGGAGGGCGGTGCTGGTAGGGGAGGTGGCGGCTGTACCTGTAGAAGTGGGGCGCACAGATGGTGCCGCCACCACAAGGGAGCCCCCATTGGCGGACGAGTCCGTGTCACTGGTTGGTGATCCGGTGGCCGACGTGAAGCTCCCCTCGCCCTCCGTCCCACTGGTGCATTCTGAGTCTGTGGTGTCGCCCTCCATGGCCATGTGGGATGCAGCTCCCTCGTGCTCCAGTGCCATTGTACCACCGCCTGATGATGCTGATGTACAAAAGAACAGGGAGAGCAGAAAAAGGGGGGGGGACAGAAGAAAGACACTTTGAGCGCATGGCATACCGCTACTGTTGGCGGACACGACAGACACAGCAGCCCCTGCATTACGCCGTGCTCCTGCCCTCTGCATATGCAATTTCTGGGATATGGCCTACATGGCAATGGTGGAAATCTGCACACATGGATGCCACAGGGGCAACTATACCTCGACTTGGCACTCTACTGAGGTGGGGTAGAGTGCTACATGGGCTGCATTACAGAGGGGCCTAGTCTTCGTGTTTCTGGCTGGCCTAGGTACACCCACAGGCCTTCTCCCCCACCCAGACCCCTCTACTGCGTGCAAAGTCTGCAGAATGAGGTTGTACTCACCCCCTTGTGTCTGCTCTGATGCCCTCAAGCACCCATCCAACTCCGGGTAGGCCACCGCCAGGATCCGGAACATCAGGGGGGTCATGGTGCGACGGGCACCCCTCCCACGTTGGGAGGCCATCCCCAGCTGAGCCTCCGCCGTCTTCTTGCTGCAGCGGCAAATGTCCTCCCATCTTTTCCGGCAGTGGGTGCCCCATCTCTGGTGGGCCCCAGGGTCAGGACCTCCTTGGCGATGGCACGCCAAATGTCCCTCTTCTGGTGGGCGCTGACCTACATGACATGCACAAGGGAAGAGGAACAGTCATTACCAACTGCACCGTCGATGTGAGTGGCCCCCTCCCTACTCTGGTCATGTGGCCCATTCATTCACATGCATTAATGTTCTATGAACTCTGCCCCCTTCCCTCTTCCAACCAGCCCTCTCCACCCAGGCCTAGCCCATACAACGTGCTCCCTGTGTACTAACCTGTTGGTCTGGAGGACCGAAGAGTAGCGTGTACTGGGGGAGGACCCCGTCTACCAGTTTCTCCAACAGGGGCCCTTTCCCCAGACGCAGCAGCCATCGTCGCTTCCAGACCGAGTTCACAGCAGCACTTGCAGTGTAGGTCCGCTCCTGTCGAAGGTCAGGTATCTAGTGATTGAACAGATAGAAAATGGCGGTGACGTTCGCGGCGGTGACATCCGCGGTGGTGCGCATCATCACCGCCGGTGCACCTGTTCATTGGCTCCTGGGACCCATAGGGTCCAATGTTAACCAATCCAGCATAGCGCTGCAGTCTACGACCGCCTACCGCGACGGTGTGCAACGCCAGCGCTGTTACCCCACAATCCCATTGTCCCAGTTTAGAGGTCAGGCAGCCGCCATTTCAGGGGCCCACATGGCTTCATTTACCTCTGCGTCACACATAGCTAGGCCTACACTCAACACACATACAGGAAGGGTTTTGTGATTGGTGTAGTCTTGTGTGTAACTGTGGGTACATACCTGGAGGAAAAATGACTGATTCGTCGCTGTTGTCCTTCATAGGCACCGTCAGCTGGGACATGTGAGAAGATGGCGGAAACCTCCGGTGTACCGACCGCTGGTGGACCTGTTGACAATGGAAGAGCGACATGTCATTGTCACCTACCGGTTTGACCGTGCCACAATCCAGGAACTATGTACATAGTTGGAGCCAGACCTGATGTCACCAATCCGCCATCCGACTGGAATCCGCCCTGACGTGCAGGTACTGTCAGTGCTCCATTTCCTTGCAAGTGGGTCATTCCAGACAACAGTGGCCATGGCATCAGGGATGTCCCAGCCTCTGTTTTCCAACGTTTTGTCCAGGGTGTTGTCTGCCCTGCTGAAACACGTAAGGAGATACATCATTTTCTGAGGTGGAAGATTTGCCTACAGTTAAAGGTGACTTCTATGCCCTTGGACATATCCCCAATGTCATAGGTGCCATTGTTGGGACCCATGTAGCTCTGGTCCCCCCCCCCACAGGAGTGAACAGGTGTACAGGAACAGGAAGAGTTATCATTCTATGAATGTTCAGATGGTCTGTTTGGCAGACCAGTACATCTCCCAGGTAAATGCTATGTTCCCTGGCTCAGTGCATGACGTCTACATCCTGCGGAATAGCAGCATCCCTGATATGATGGCTCAACTCCAGAGGCACCGTGTATGGCTACTGGGGGACTCTGGTTACCCCAACCTGTCATGGCTACTGACCCCAGTGAGGAATACCAGGACCAGGGCAGAGGAACGGTACAATGAGGCCCATGGGCGGACTAGGAGGGTGATCGAACGCACCTTCGGCCTCCTGAAGGCCAGGTTTAGGTGCCTCCATATGACAGGTGGTTCCCTATTCTACTCACCGAAGAAGGTGTGCGAGATCATCATCGCCTGCTCGATGCTTCATAATTTGGCTTTGCAACGCCAGGTGCCTTTTCAGCAGGAGGATGGTCCAGATGAAGGTGTTGTGGCAGCTGTGGAGCCTGTGGACAGTGATGAGGAGGAAGCTGAGGAAGAAGACAACGACAACAGGGAGTCAGTCATACAGCAATATTTCCAGTGAGACACAGGTGAGAACATTTTCATTTTTACCATTACATTAACTTTCACACGTCTACCTCTATCCTGTCTGTCGATTTCAACCAGTATTTGGTAACTGAGTTATACCTTTCCATTACGGTTTCACCGGTGTGGTTACCAACGTGTGTCATCTGCTTGCATCCTTCAAGGACTTGTGATGTATGACATAGGTATGTTGGCTTTACAATGGGAAACGCATTATGACTCTGTCATTGATAATACATATTTACAATATCACAGACTGACTCCAGATTGTTTTGTGTTTCAAGGGTGTTTATTGAAGTGCTCAGAAATGGGAGGGGGTTGTAAAATGAGGATGGGTGATGGCGGAGGAATGTCCATGGCAGAGTCCAGTCTATTAGTCTCACAGGTGCACTGCCCATCTGGGCATAGGGAGTGGAGCTGGGGCAGTTTAAGTATGGACAGGGTAACAAAGTGGGACAGTGGGAGGACAATCAGGGTGCTCTCATTTCCTGGCGGGGGTCTTGCCATCTTGCTCTGTCCTGTTCCTGGATCTCAGGGACCGTTTGCGTGGTGGTTGTCCGTCTGCTGGGTGTGGGGTGCTGGTGTGGTGGTCCTGTGGCGGGGCATCCTGTCCACTAGCGCCGGCGGAGGTGGTGGGAGTTCATCGTCCTGGCTAGTGTCAGGGGCCCCTTGGAGTGGCACGGTGTCCCTCAAGGTCTGCTGTATGTCCTTCAGCACCCCTACGATGGTGCCCAGGGCAGAGCTGATGGTCCTGAGCTCCTCCCTGAACCCCAAATACTGTTCCTCCTGCAGGCGCAGGGTCTCCTGCAACTTGTCCAGGACCGTCGCCATCTTCTCCTGGGAGTGGTGGTATGCTCCCATGATGGAGGATATGGCCTCGTGGAGAGTGGGTTCCCTTGGCCTGTCCGCCCCCTGTTGCACGGCAGCCCTCCCAGTTCCCCTGTGTTCCTGTGCCTCCATCCCCTGGACCATGTGCCCACTACCACTGCCCCCAGGTCCTTGTTGTTGTTGGGGTGGTGGGTTACCCTGGGTTTCCTGTAGTGGTGGACACACTGCTGATTGACCTGTCCAGGGTACAGAGGTTTGGGCCCGCTGGGTGGGTGCTGTGCTGGTGTTACCAGAGGGTGGAAGGTCAGTGTTGGGCTGTGCCTGTGCAAGGGGAACCGACTGTCCCGAGGCCCACGATGGTCCGGGCTGGTCATCAGGATCCAGTAGGGCAGAGCTGCTATTGTCAATGTGGGCCTCTTCTGGGGTGGAGTGGTGTTGTCTGGACCCTCTGGTGTGGTGACGGTCCTTCGGGTTCCTGCAGGGGCATAAAAGCATGATTAATGCATTTGTGTGTGTGATGGTGTGCAATGGTTGGTATGGGTATGTGCAGTGGGCATGCTTTAGTGCTGGGTGTCCATGCTTAGTTGTGTCATGCAGGGCTTGGTGTTGGGATGGGTGGTTTGTGTTATTAGTACATTAGTGAGGATTTTGGGTGATAGGGGAGGCGATGAGGGGGGGGTATGTGATAGCATGCAGGTAGGGTGGGCGATATGATAGTTAAGATTTGACTTACCAGTGTCCCATCCTCCACCGACTCCTCCGAGGCCCTCTGGATGCATGATGGTCAGGACTTGCTCCTCCCATGTTGTTAGTTGTGGGGGAGGAGGTGGGGGTCTGCCGCCAGTCCGCTGAACCACGATGTTGTGCCTGGAGACCGTTGAACGCACCTTCCCCCGTAGGTTGTTCCACCTCTTCCTGATGTCCTCCCTATTTCTTGTGTGCTGTCCCACAGCGTTGACCCTGTCCACGATTCTTCGCCATAGCTCCATCTTCCTGGCTATGGAGGTGTGCTGTACCTGTGAGCCAAATAGCTGTGGCTCTACCCGGATGATTTCCTCCACCATGACCCTGAGCTCCTCCTCGGAGAAGCGGGGGTGTCTTTGGCGTGACATGGGGTGGTGTGTGTGATGTGTGGGGCGGTGTGAGTGTTGATGTGTGTGGTGATGTGTAGTGGTGTGTGGTGTTTTGTGCGTGGATGTGGTGTGGGTGATGGTGTTGTGTGCCTCTGTATGGTGGTGTTGTCTTGGCTGTGCTGTCTCTCTGGCCTTCGTCCGTGAATTGTGGTCATAGGGGTTTGTGGGTGATGTGGGTGTGTGTTTTATATTGAGTTGGGTGTGTGGGAGTGGTGTTTGCATGTGTATCAGGTGTGTGTATTTGGAATTGTCCAATGTGGCAGTGTTTTGGAGATGTGTGTGTATTTTGAGCGCGGCTGTGTATACCGCCAATGGAATACCGCGGTTGAAAGACCGCCGCGTGGATTCGTGGGTCGTAATAGCATGGGCGTGTTTCTGTTGGCGTGGAGGTGGAGGTTTTGTTTTCGCCACTTTAACACTGACCTTTGGTGTGGCGGAATTGTGTGGGTGTCTGTATTTCGCCGGATTCCGAGATGTGTGTCATAATAGCTGTGGCAGACTACCGCCGCTGCAGCGGTGTATTGGCGGTCTTCTGCACGGCGGTAAGCGCCTTTTACCGCCAATGTTGTAATGACCCCCAAAATGTTTTGTTGTGTTTTTTTCTGTCGGCAGCCCACACCAAATTATCATCTTGGCAAACTGATACGTTTGAAATTCCTTTCAACACTTTTCCGTAAGCCTTTGGAAGACTGCAGAAGCTGACGCTAACCCGAATGGCATGCACATGAAAAGAAAGGCCCCATCAGGCATTATAAACGATGTAAGGTGTTTTGACTGTGGATGTAATCGTACTTGGTGATACACGCTGGATAAGTCTATTGAAGAGAAATAATTTGCACCTCTTACATTGGAAATCATCTCATTTATGTGCAGCAAAGGGTGATGATCCACCCAAATCTGTTGGCTGAGGTCTCTTAAGTCAACACACATGCATATTTTGCCATTTGCTGTCCATGCCAAAACTATCGTACTCAGCCACCCCAATGATTCTATTGGTTCTATTACCCCAGCTTCGAACAACCTATCCCATTTGTCCACAAGATGACCTCGCAAAGCAAGAGGAACATTCCTCATTTTGTGAACTTTAGGAATGCTGTCAGACTTGAGCACAATATGGTGTTCAAAATTTCTCAAACATCCTAAGCTCTCACTGAATAATTTTCGATATTTCTTGCACCACTGACTCTTACTGGCTTCTTCTGTGAGCAATACCTGTTATAGATGGTAGGGATTAAGAATGATGCTACTTCTATTCTTGTACTCAATTTTGAAATATTCTGGTAATGGTAAGTTTTACCCCAAAATATTCTTCTGACTCCATTTCAGGAGTGTCTAGACTTCATTCACCCAACTTATGCAATGTTGCTCTATCTATTGTAGTGTAAGGTGAGCATGAGTCTGGCCACACAACAGCATTTGCTAATTTATTTTGATGATATCTAGGAGGACAATAACCTTCCTGTATCTGTTCCACCACATTATGTCGTACAACTAACACCTCAATTGTATCTTCTTCCGCCTCTTTATCAGTGTATTCTTCTTGGTAATTGTAGGAATGTACCCTCTTTTTGGCATGTTACCCCCAATTTCTGCCTGATGTCAGGGTGTTTTGACTAAGTCACTGGGGTCCTGCTAGTCAGGACCCCAGTGCTTATGGTTTTTGGTCTGCTTGTCAGTATGTTTCACTGTTTTCTAAAAGTGTCACTGGAGTTCTGCTAACCAGGACCCCAGTTCTCATGTTCTCTATGTTTCCAAAGTTGCCCTTACATACTGGTAACTCAGTATTTCGCTCCAAATTGGCATACTGCTCCTCCCTTATCAGTCCCTAGAATATAGTACCTGAGTACCCAGGGCATTGGGGTTCCAGAGGATCCCCATGGGCTGCAGTATTACTTTTGCCACCCATAGAGAGCCCATGCAAAGGCTTCTACAGGACTGCCATTGCAGCCTGTGTAAAATAGTGCATGCACTATTTCACATCCATTTTCACTACACCCCGTCACTTATAAGTCACCTATATGTCAGGCCTTCCAACCCTGAAGTCTGGGTGCAAAGTAACTATGTGTGAGGGCACCCCCTGCACTAGCAGAGGTGCCCCCATGTCATCCAGGCCCATATTCCCGGTCTTCGTCAGTGTGGGTACCCCATATTGGGGTACAATTCCCAGTTGTTAGACACCTTATTTGGCCCTATTCAGAATTACCATTGTGAAGCTGGACATAAGTATTGACCTATTTCCAGTGCACACTTAAAATGGCACCCGCACTCACGAAGTCTGGGAAAAGGGGCCTGGATGATGTGGGGGCACCTCTGCTGGTGCAGGGGTGCCCTCGCACACAGGTGCTTTGCACCCAGCCTTCAGGGTTGGATAGACCTGCTATATAGGTGACTGCTATGAGTTCCCTGTCACTGATAGTGCCTACTGCCATGGTTTTCCATGGTGGTAAGGAAGCCACGAAACCCATGGCGGTAGGCGGGGTCATAATCCCGCGGGCGGGATAATGACGGCCGCCTGGCTGGAGACTGAAGTCTCTAGGCCGGCAGTCATTACCGCTGCGGCAGACAGTATGGTACATTGGTGGTTTGGCTTGAGCCAAACCGCCAATGTCATGATATGGAGAAAAGTACCACCAGCCTGTTGGTAGTACTTTTCTCCATTGTACCGCAATCCGCAAGGGTAGTAATGAGGGCCTATGTCTTTACAATTCAGCACGCTTGCGCCAAGGGTCATTCATCTTCATGTAACTTCGTTCCTTACTTCACTAATTCACACAGTAGCCACTTTGATGTCCATCCCATCCTCATCGCCATTTTCTTATGTCAGGAGGTGGCAAGATTGAGAATAACAGCTTTATTAAGATATCTGGAATAACCCCTACTCATGTCCAGCTTCCACAGCAACTGTCCACTTTCCGACTGCTGCACTTCACAATCTAGAATCCAGCAGAAGTATTATCCTGATGCTAGGATACAACAATGAGGAAAATCAACAGGTAAAGCGGCCTACCAGGCCATAAAATAGGTCCACAACTGCTATAGACTGACCCATACACTGATCGGTTAGACCAGCCAATCAGGCACAGCCTGATTGCCCTATAGGCCAGTCTGACCCTGACTGGGGTCGAAATCCAGGGTGCACACTGTTCTGTAGCTAATCATGGGAAGGAGGGGGGTCCTACCCATCTGACTTGAACTTTCCCTTTTAAGATAAGGCCAAAACTGATTTTGATATGGTTTGCCCCAATTTGTATTGGCACAGAGGAGCTAAAGAAAGATTGTAGAAAGACTGTGAAATGCAACCAAGGTGGTTCAGATTAATTCAAGCATGTTCTTTCTACTTTTGTGCTAAAAAACTAAGGGACATATTTATAATGCCCTAGCGACACCTTGCACCACATTAACATCATTGTTTTTTACGTTAATGTGGCCCACCGAGGCCAAAATCCCTAGCCTTATTTATAGGGAGGCACAATGCATGCATTGCGCCACTCTGTTACCGTTTGTGCTACATTATGCCTACACCAGGCAAAATGTATGCAAAGGGGGCATTCCCCCTTTGGGGGGGCTGGAAAAATGAGGTAAGGCAATCTATGAGATTTTCTTGCACCATTTTCTACGGCACTTTTAACACCTGCTCAAGAGCAGCAGTTAAAAGGGGGCTTCCATTCTTTAGAATGGGGCCCTGTGTACTCTGCAGGAGTAGTGCCAGTATGTTGATGCTACTCCTGCAGAGTACATCAATAGCGTCATTAAAAATAACGCTATTGCCCCCCGCCCTGCAGCATGTTGTGCTGTATTTTAAATACGGTGCACACATGGTGGCGGTAGGGGGTGCTAAGGAGCACAGGGATAGTGGCTCTGCACTCAGTGCAGCGCCACTCTTCATAAATCTGCCCCTAAATCTATGTCTCGATAATGTTTTTCCATAAAGGTAAGGTCTATGCTGCTAAAAGTTAGTACTTGCCAATTCAATAAGTAACGCCATAAAAGGCCATTTGAGACAGCCTGATTATTTGATTAGGCTCTCCCACTTGTAAGCATCAGTGTATGGCAACATATTCAACATTCCTACTGCAAAAATAGCAACATTGTCATTTATTTTCTACCAGCTTTCCTAAAACCATTACTTTGCATGAAAAATGTTTAAAGTAAGAAAACAAAGGATTTTATCAGCAACGGCTGGAAATTATAATAGAAAGATTAGTATTTGAAGCCCGTGTCTGTTTTAAAACCACCGAAAAAGGAGGATGAAAACAGCAGGATGCTGATGAGCACTTCCGCATATAAACATCTTGCCTCGAATATACAAATTAAGTAATGACGGAGTCCATTCGCATTTGTTTCTATCAAATTCGTGTATATTTCTTAACTGCACATTGGCATCGAAAAGGGGCCATCCTGTGGTGACAGTTTCGTTCATACATACAAAAAATGCCACAGTTTTCGTCTGACTGTTTTCCTACAAGATGGAAGAATTGGAGTGCTGGCATTTTGCACCTTTCACAATAGTAAATCGTTATATTTTACCAGAACAATATTGGAGTGTAATGCGTACAGCTGTAAAGGTAGTGGCAAGTTTATAAAACTATAAACAATATCAACATAATCTAATAAGAACATAGTGAAACAGCATAGCAGCACAATACAACAAAACAACAGAGGAAAACCATAACATGACAAGATTAATTCAAATCACCAAACTATACCAGCAAAAGAATATTACGAAATTGGACATCAACACCCTTTTGCATTGTGTTGGCTATATGCTTGTATATCCCTGAATCTAAGCCTAAGGCCATCACAACATTAAAACGTAAAGAAACCAGCAAAAGGAGAATTGGCTGAGGACATTTTCCACTGCATCAGATGACTCTGTTTTTGTTTGTTTTTCAAGACGCTTCACAACCACCTCTCATTCAGCCTTCTGACTTTGTTCAGTCTTTGCACAGCTGTTGGATGATCGCTGCCAAAAAGTACCAAACAAAAAAACTCCTAAAAATAACAGTAAGATGTCTCACACATTTTTGGGTGCGCTCTTTAACCCCTTTGCTGCCAGGCCTTTTCCCCCTCAGGTGCCAGGCCTTTTTTTGGCTATTTGGGCAGTTCGCCCTCATAACTTTTGTCCACATAAGCTACACACACCAAATTTGCATCCTTTTTTCCAACTTCCTAGAAATTTTAGGGGTACCCAGAGTTTGTGAGTTTCCCTGGAGGAGACCAAGAAATTAGCCAAAATACAGCTAACATTTTTTTTTTTTTTTAAAAAGGGAAATAAGGGCTGCAGAAGAAAGCTTGTGTTTTTTTCCCTGAAAATGGCAGCAACAAAGGGCTTGAGATGCTAAAATCAAAATCTTCCTGGCTTTCAGGAACAGGCAGACTTGAATCAGACTTGAATCAGAAAACCACATTTTTCCACACAGTTTTGGCATTTTACTGGGACATACCCCATTTTTACTATTTTTTGTGCTTTCAGCCTCCTTCCAGTTATTGACAGAAATGGGTGTGAAACCAATGCTGGATCCTGGAAATTCTGAATTCAGAAGGGGTCATTTGTGTAGATCGTTCAAGGATTTCCTACAGAAAGTAACAGCTAAAATAAAAACAAACATTGAAATTGAGGTGAAATACAGAGCCATTTTGGTCCACATTTTCTTCTATAACTTTTTCCAGCTATGGCAGATTATTTAAAGCAATATACCATTATGTCTGCTGGAGTCCTCTGGTTGCAGGGATATATAGAGCTTGTAGGTTTATCAAGAACTCGAGGTACCCAAAGCCAATAAAGGAGCTGCACCTTGCAAACGGTTTTCATTGTATACCGGTTATACAGTAATGCATTTGGTGAAATAAAAAGAGTGAAAAATAGGTAGCAAGGAAACCTTTGTATTTCCAAAATGGGCACAAGATAAGGTAATGAGAAGCAGTGGTTATTTGCACATCTATGAATTCCTGGGTCCCCATACTAACATGCGAATTACAGGGCATTTCTCAAATAGATGTCTTTTTTACACACTGTCTTAAGCTTGGAAGGAAAAAAGTAGAGAAAGACAAGGGGCAATAACATTGGTTCTTCTATTGTGTGTTCTCCCAAGTCTTCCAGTAAAAATGGTACCTCACTTGTGTGAGTAGGCCTCATGCCCGCGACAGGAAACGCAACATGGACACATCACATTTTTACATTGAAATCTGGTGTGTTTTTGGGAAATTGCCTAGCTGTGGATTTTGCCCTCTAGCTCAGCCGGCAGCTAGGAAAACCTACCAAACATGCATTTTTGAAAACTTAGGGAAATCCAGGATGAGGTGACTCGTGGGTCTCTCACCAGGTTCTGTTATGCAGAATCCCTTGCAAACCTCAACATTTGGCAAAAAAAACACTTTCCCCTCACATTTTGGTGAAAGAAAGTTCTGGAATCTGAGAGGAGCCAGAAATTTCCTTGCACCCAGCATGCCCCAAATCTCCCAATAAAATGGTACCTCACTTGTGTGCGTAGGCCTAGTGCCCGTGACCGGAAATGCCACAAAACACTATGTGGACACATCAAAATTAGCAAATACAAAACGACCTGTTCTTGCCATGGGGGAGGGGGGCACCTGCGTTTTCAGTCCTGGGCTCATCAGCCATTTAGGGAAACCTACCATACCCAGTCATTTCTGAAAACTAGACAACCAAGGGAGAGGTGTGACTTGCATGGATCCCCGAGTGTTTTTTTACCCAGAATCCTCAGCAAACCTAAAACGTAGCTAAAAAATCACTCCCTCCCATTGCTGTTTGATCACCAGCACAAATTTCCTACCATCCAATGTTCCCCTCAGTCTCCCGATAAAAATGATAACTCACTTGTGCAGGTGGGCAAAGTGCCGGTGACAAAAACATGTCAAAATTGACTGGGAACTAAAGCGTGTGCATAAGGGCAGTTTTGAAAAAAAAACATTTTTAGGCTGACAAGTGGGGCAGAATTCTTATCGGTATAGATGTGACAATGCTAGGTGGTAGGAGTTTCGTGGACTCCTACAGATTCCAGAAGGTTCTATCACAAAAATGTGGGGAAAATGTGTGATTTCAAGCAAAGTTAGAGGTTTGCAGGGTATTGTGGATAAGAAAATGGTGCAGGGTGCAAGTGAAGCACACCACCCTGGACTCACTCAGATGTTTCGTTTTCAGATGTGTCTAGGTCTTGTACATTTTTCTCCATGGCAGCGTCCCAAAGTCCAAAAAGTGCAGCCCTCACCATTCCAAGTGTGAAGATTTGAGAGTTAGACAAGCTCTCATGGCCTAAATGTAAAACCAAAACCCAAAACAATCAAATGTCCTCTTTCTTGCCATGGGATAATATGTTTTAGTGTGCAGGGAGAGAGCTAAAAGACTGTTACCCCTTCAGTTGGGGAGGGTACATAACCATGCCCAAACTGGTTGGTAGCCACCACCCCAATATTTTTGTATTTTTAAATTCGCTGGCATCTAGAGTGGATGAGGGGTAATTGCCCCATCTGACCACCGGTGGGCAGAACAACTTTGTACCCATTTATTTGGGGTGGCGGTATGGCTATACCCCCAACCTCTTTTTTGAAAAAGAAATCTTCCCTGGTGTCTGCTGGGCTTTCTGCCCCCCTTGGGGGTAGATGGGCCTTAAAAAATAGGCCGATCTGACCCCAAGTTGTCACTCCCCATCTGTAAAAAAAAAAATCCCTGTTGCCTATTGGTTTCCTCCCCCCTCCCCCCCCCCCTTGGGGGTAGATCGGGCAAATTAAAATAGGCGGATCTGCCCCCCGGGGGGGCAGAAATGGCCTAATTGAAAATTGCCCCCCAGGGAAGTGACCTTTGCCAAAGGGGCCACTCCCTTTCATTATTTATTTACAAAAAATTAAACTCCCCGGTGTCTATTGGGCATTTCTGCAGCCCGATCGGTTTACGCTCACCCCATGGGCTAGCGCTCCCCCCAGCAGGTAAAGGACGAGCAGGTTACGTCCTCGGCACACGAGCTCCGTTGCCAAGTATGTAAACTTGGCATCCAAGGGGTTAATAACACCAACATCTCAAACCACATTTAGATTTTTTTGTGAGAATTCTGGAAAGTATGCAATCATTTTGGTACATCACATTAACTTAAACCCTTGGAAGGTGGAAATCCTACTATTTTTCCCACCAGCAGTTTAATGCAGGTGCATCCAGCCTTTAAACTGTCAACATTCTCAACTGGCAGCCCTCCATTGTTGTTTGCACAAAATCCCTAGATTGTCAAACTTGACAAGAACATGAACCTCTAATCTCATATAAATTACCTAGCAAAAGGAGATCAACGTCAGACAAAGCTCCTCTGTGGAATAACACATCCTCACCATCTGAGGACTTAAAAAAGGTAGTCATATCTAGTCCTCCCAATATTAGACTGTGGTAATGTCCTGAAATCACTGATCACAAAACTACACAACCACTTATGAAAGCCACTTTAAATTTCAACGTCAGATTTGTGTCAACTTCAAGCAAGTATGATCACATCATCCCCTTCCTGATCTCACAAAAATGGATACTGATCGAAGCAAGTATCCTGAAATTGGCATACATTATCCACAACCCCCTATATGTGAATTCACCAATTTATTTCTCTGAGAAACTAATTATATCTGAAAAACAAAGACTGTTTTGCAGCCCCAACTTTCTCCTTCTTAAAGTCCCATCATGCCAGGGAAAATGAATCCTTTAGCAAGCAACACCACCAACAAATCACAACAAACCACTCTCTAATGGTCTTCAAGACAGGCAAAATCTATACTCTTCCTCCTAAATGGGTCTGGTAATTTCTTTTTGAAGCCTGTCTGTTCACAGTAACAGGGGATGATGTGGAATTGATCAACTCTTAATCAAGTACTTCTTTATCCACCCCGCAGGATCTGTAATAAAGCAACAGCATTTCGCCTTCCTCCCTATTCGCATAGGCATATATATGTATATTGCTAGCCCATCCTATGTATGTCTCTCTATACATTTTGTAAACCCGGCCACACTTAGTTAGGTGTACTGGACTTTCCTTGAATCCATTATTTCTCCGCTTATCTGCATTACTATATATGACTCTTCTCGCACTGCATGATTTACATGCTAGTTGCTTTTATCAATTCCAGTACTTGGTAAATTGATATGACACCCCTGGGCTGTAGTTCTGGCTAGATAAAAACCCTAAATCAATAAATAATCAATAAGGAATTGAGCCAGAAGTTTTATAAATTTAATAAGTCATCTATAAAAGTAACTAGTGAGGTATCTACCTGGACTCCATCACTGACAGCACTCTTTACATTAGGCTTCGAACAACAGACAAGAAAGGAACAAATAGTGAAGAGAGTATCTGATGTTTGCATGAGTAAATACAATTAGGGTCCTAACAACTTCAGTAGGGAAATTCATCATTCCAGAATAGACATTGGTGCAAACCAGAAACATTATTTGGCAATGAAATCAATGTGTCCTTCTTTCAAATCTAGTAGGTTTAAGAACAGAGTTTGCCATTATCAAATGAAAAAGCTTGATGCCTTCTGGGGGAATTCTTATGTGCTTTGGGTAGCAATTCTAATTTTCCCAATAACATCTTACATACCCATTGTAATCATTTTGGTATTGCTATAATCTCAAGAGATTTGTTTTGAGCTCCTATACACACATGCTAAACTTCCTGAAAAATATAACATGCCTCCTTACATTAGTTTCTGTGAAATTGCTCCTTCTTCTACTGTGCTCTAACACAAAAAAGGTCAGCTGTCAAACATAAATAAGCAGGAGTTGCTGGCTTGTACAGGTGTGAAACAAGGTGAGACCAGGAATGGATGTTACTCTCTGTTGCCAGCATCATGCTCCTGTGCACCCATTCATTCCTCCCGATTGTTCCACCTAACTGAATAGGTGAGGAAATCTGTGTGTACATATAAAATGCCAGATGTCTGTGGTGGTTGAGGGTAATACATGTCCAACTTATTATTTTTGATATACGTGGATGGTTGCTCTACACCCAGGCAACAATGGCTTCTGCTAAAAAAACAGCTGTCAGGGCACCCATGAATATGTAATTCAAAGTGAGTAATGTATCAATATGTAATGTATAATGGCATTAACACCATGGAGAGTTTCAAGCTCAATTTCTTCTTCAACAGAAAAGTTCATCATAGTAACCACAGAATTGTCCTTTGACATCAGTGTTCATGTAGTAAACACAGTATTGAAGTCAGTATCCATGTAGCACATACAGCCAACACGTGTTTCGTCCTATGAGAACAGTACTCTCACGGACTTCATCAGGGCTTAACTCAAATTACATCTACGTGTATAACCAGTATCATTAAGAACCGTCCAGAGTCTGAGTAAAATATATATAATATCCAACATTAGGATGCAAATGAAGTTTCCTATCGTGTACGGTTCGAGATTAATTACCGATACAGAGGACGCCGCGGGGGATTTCGACCGCGGTCGTTGCCTTTCTTGATGATTGATACTTACGTACACGATAGGAAACGGTTCTTGAATACTTCATTTGGTTATACACGTAGATGTAATTTGAGTAAAGCCCTGATGAAGTCCGTGAGAGTACTGTTCTCATAGGACGAAACACGTATTGGCTGTATGTGCTACATGGATACTGACTTCAATACTGTGTTTACTACATGAACACTGATGTCAAAGGACAATTCTGTGGTTACTATGATGAACTTTTCTGTTGAAGAAGAAATTGAGCTTGAAACTCTCCATGGTGTTAATGCCATTATACATTACATATTGATACATTACTCACTTTGAATTACATATTCATGGGTGCCCTGACAGCTGTTTTTTTGTCATTGTGAGTTTCCCTGGAAACATTAGAGGAGTTGGGAAGATCCTCTTGCCAGGAGCACCATGTTAAAATTGGAATGTTAATGCTATTATGTTGACTCACTGTGAGCGCCCAAATCCTATGACTTGCTTCCTATGTGCTAACAATGGCTTCTGCTGTCTATCATGAACATCGTTTGCAGCATTCCTGCTAAAACTCCCAGAGCATGAGATCCTGAGAGACCTCAATTATAATATAAAAGACGTTTTCAGCAACTACTTGAGTCAGAAGAATTGGTTCAAAAAAGTAATGAGTTTGAACCGTTTGAAAAATATACTTTTGGAAGAGGATGACCTATTGGTAACTTCAAGTTTAAAGGCTTTATCAATTTATAGCCTCCCCAAAGAGATATTAAAATATATTGTTAACTATCATTAAAGATTAGTCTACACACACAGACTTGTAGGTCTATGAAGGTATGTGGTATTTCTAATACAAGAACCTAGTCAAAAAGCATAAGAGCACTGCAGAGGTTCAACAAGGCTGAGGTGAAATAGCAACTCTTCCAATACTTTCTTCTACATGGACCTGCTCGCCTTAGGTGGTCTTCCCCTAAACTGTTTGCCTGCTTGCCTCCAGTTTTGCTGAATTAGTTTTGTTGGCCTTAGGACTCTTTGCACTTTACCATTGCCAGTGCTGAAGTGTGTGTGCTCTCTCCCTAAAACATGGCTTGTTTGGAATATACACAATTGGCATATTTAGTTTACTTGTAAAATGGTATAACGCATAACCAGGGCCTGTAAATAAATGCTACCAGTGGGCCTGCTGCACATATTGTGCCAAGCACTTAAGTAGCCATACAACAACAAGTCCAAGGGCTGCCACTGCATCCTGAATGCAGAGTTACACTGCCATGTCAATTTGGCAGTTACAACCCTGTGCCAAGCCTTACTCTCTCCTTTTATTACATATGAGTCACTCCTAAGGTAGGCCTTAGGAAGCCCATAGGGCAGGGTGCTATGTAATTGAAAGGTAGGACATGTGCTTTTAAGGTTTACATGTCATGGTAGTGAAAAATTCCTAAATTCATTTTTTCACCACTGTGTGGTCTAGCCCTCTCATAGGATAACATTGGGGATTCCTTATTACATTTAATAAGCTGTAATTCGTAATTGAAAGGTGGTAGATCTGCCATGCTTAGTACTTATTGAATTGTAATGATACATAATCCACCATACTCATAAAGAACTTGGCGCAAATCCTTTGTCGCCCCAGACCCCTTGGAGCCAAGCCTGAAAAAGGAGGAACATTTCCAGAAGCAGATGGAGAAGGGGATAGAAGTTTATCCTACTTCAAAGAATAGCACAAAGAATAAATATTGGACCCACAGATCAACTCTTCAGTACACTCTTGGACCTGGAAAATATTTCAGAAGTACTAGCTTTTACTCTATAGGACTGCCCTTCTGGTTGAGGCCTGTCTTGTTTCTCAGACGACTGCCCTACTGCTACCAAAGCACTGTCCTGTTGATTGATTGAGCATTGCCTTGTTTCTCAAAGGACTGCTCTGCTGATTGAGGCCTGCATTGTTCTTCAGAGGATTGCCCTGCTGCATGAGGCCTGCCTTGCTTCTTGCAGGAGAGAGGTCCAGCTGCTTGAGCCAAGGACTACCAGAGTAAATCTAAGGGCTAGTTGCCTGACCGCCTCTTCTGAGCTATAGGAACACAACTAGTTCCAACAACCTTGACCACGCACCAGGACCCTGCCTGAAGTGAATCATATCCTCCATGTGGCGTCCACCGCATCCAGGGCCTTTAGAAGTAGTGTTAAACATGCCCAAACAAAAACTGACACTTGGGACTTAGAAAGATTCCCCCTAAAAATGGCCTGGAAACCAATAGAAGTCTGGGACCTTTCAGCTTGCCAGTCCACCCCAGCGTGAATCACTGGTTGGCCTGACTTTGTGGTTGGTCCCTATACTTTCTTCTACAGCAGTTCAGGCTGGACTATTCCAGCGGGGAGCAGGGCCAAGACTGATTTGCACATGGATGGTTTGAACTGTGATGGCACGGTGAGCAAAAAATGATGGATTAAACCCAAGTTTGTGCCTGGAGGTGAGTGTTTGACAATGTTCAGCATTCTGTCCATCATCTTTTTGCGCGGCTATAGTCGCCCTAAGTGGGAAGTGTATTCCCAGATCTGGGTCCTCTGCTCACTCTGCTCCTGGGTTCAAGCTAACCTGGCTGATAAAAGGTGATAACCTGAAACTGGTTCTATAATGTTTCTGCTGGTTGAGGAAGGACCTGTCCTTGCACTTTGGGCTAGATTGTTCCCCCTGGGGAGCAGGGTCAAGGTTGAATTGCATGTGGCTAGATGGAAGCTTGGGTGGCATTGTGAACAAATAAATGATGGATTTAACCTAAATCCTTGACTGGGGGTGAGTGTTTGACAAGGTTCAGAATTCCAACCAGCATCTTTTTGTGCTGGAATAGTTACCCTAAGTGGGAAAGGTATGCCCAGACATGGGTCCCGTGCTCACTGTGCCACTGGATTCAACCCAGCCTGGCTGATGAGGGGCAATTCGCTGAAACCAGTACCAAAGATGCTTGTTTACAGCCCAGGGAGGACCTGTCCTCGCAGTTCAGGCTGGACTGTTCCCATTGGGAGCTGGGTAAAGACTGATTTGCAAATGGCTGGGCTCAACCTGGGGTGGCATGGTGATCAGAAAAGTGATGGATTTAATATAGATCTGTGAAGAGGGTGAGTGTTCAAGAATGTTCACTATTCCGTCCATCATCTTTTTGTGTTGTTATAGTCGCCCTAAGTGGAAAGGGTAAGTCCAGACGTAGGTCCTGTGCTCACTCTGCTCCTGGATTCCACTAGCCTGGCTGATGAGGGATGATTCCTCAAAACTGGTTTCAGGATACATGTTTCCAGTCCAGTGAGGACCTGGTCTGGAAGTTTTTGCTGGATTGTTCCCATTTGGAGCAGGGTCAAGACTGATTTGAATATGGCTAAACCCAACTTGGGGTGGCATGGTCAACGAAAAAGCCAATGGATTTAAGTTAGATCTGCGACAGGGGCAAGTGTTTGACAAGGTTCACAGTTCTGACCATCATCTTATTGTGTTGCTACAGCCTCCTTCAGTGGGAAGAGTATGCCCAGACATGGGTCCTGTGCTCACTGTGTCACTGGATTTAACCTAACGTGGATGATGAGGGGTGATTCCCCAACACGGGTCCCAGGATGCTTGTTTCTCATCCAGGGAGGACCTGGAACGGCAGTAAAGCTGGACTTTTCCCATTGGGAGCAGGATCAAGACTGATTTGCATGTGGTTGAGTCCGGTCCAAACTGAGGTTCCATGGTGAGCAAAAAAATGATGGATTTAACCCAGATCTATGACTGGGGGTGAGTGTTTGACAATGTTCAGCATTCTGTCCATCATCTTTTTGTGTTACTATATTCTTTGCTACAGGTGCCCTAAGTGGGAAGGGTATGCCCAGACGTGGATCTCGTGCTCACTGTACCACTGGTTTCAAGCTAGCCTGGCTGATGAGGGATGATACCCCGAAATTAGCCCCAGGGTGCTTGTTTCCGGTCCAATGAGGACCTGACCTGGAAGTTTGTGCTGCTCCCATGGGAGAAGGGTCAAAACTGATCTGCGTATGGCTCTGTCCAAACTGGGTCTGCATGGTGAACAAAACAATTATATATTTAATCCAGATCTGTGACTGGGGGTGAGTGTTTAACAATGTTCAGTATTCCGTCCATCATCTTTTGTGTTACTATATTTTTCTAAGCCGCACAAAATCCTGTTCAGTGGCTTCTTGCAGAAGAGGTACCCTGCATCATAGAGCCCTCATCAGCTACAACCTGCAACTTCGTCCCGTTGGAGATTTTCTATCTTCCAAAGAAGTCAGAACGTAAAAATCTTCACTCTGAGATTCAATGGCTCCTGACAATGACGCCTTCTGCTCAAACACCGCAACTGCCTTGCTCCATTGACCTTTACCCTTGCAGAATTTTTTTTTCAAAAATTATTTTATAGATGAAGGCAAGCGGAGACTGGGCCGAATCCAGTGTGTGCAACAGTGTATCTGAACTATTATTTGATCTACATTTTGATGTCTCTCAGAACTAAAACGTCATTTATAGATGCGATCCATACACACACTCATACCCACACATTAGGTCTCTCCAGTGGGCCTCAGGCACTTTTTGACATGTGGTCCTCCCCAGGCAGATTTCCTCCCCTCCACACCTCATCGCTTCAGACACCATAATATTGTGCAATGTAAATGGGCTTCTCGATTAGATCAAACAGGGGGTTGTTCTGCATCATGTCCAGTGACTTCGCCCCTCCATCCTATTCCTTCAAGAAACACACTTAATTGGTATTTCCTGCCTGTTCCTTGCACAATATGTATTTGACCATGTGTACCACGTGGGCTTTGTGCGCTGGGCCAGGAGAGTTGCGATACTCCAACACTGCAGTTACTTCATGGTGGTGCAGCAGACTTGGTTTGACCTCCATGGGAGATTTATTGTCTTGACAGGTGTGGTAGAAGGCCACCCTATCAACCTACTCAGTGTATATTCCCCCCTAAAGCACATGAGTCATTCTTCACCACACTTATGGACACAATAACTCAGATGCCCTCAGGCTCTACCATTATTGGGGGCGATATGAATGCAGCCCTCAACACGAGTTTGGATGTCACAGGTCCACAGTCACAGACCTGCTGCAGGTGACCCACTCCTCTCAATAAATTGGAATTGAGTCTTAGCCTTTGTGACGTGTGGTGGACTTGGCATCCTCACGTCTGACAGTACACTCATACCTCTGTGGCTTATCACACACATGCTTATATTGAGATGCTCTTTATGCAAACCACTGATATTTCTCTAGTTACCCAGGCACAGATACTTGCCCGAGGTGTTTCTGAGCATGCCTCAATACTCCTGACCATTGGCTCCTTTGACCACGCTCGGAGACCTATGTGACACCTCAATGTGTGGTTTTCACAAGATGCTACCTAATCCACAAGCCTCTGAAGGGAAATTAAACATTACTTTTGGGAAAACACGGGCACGATCCAGTCCAACATAATGCTGTGAGTGGCAGACAAGGCTACGATCTGTGGTCATGCCAAGGCTCTTTTGCGTCAGCCGGAAAAGGGGAGGCAGGCACGCATAGCACAACTGGAGGCGCCAAAAGAGATTGGTAAGGCTATTGTAGCCCTGAGTAGGGCAAGAACCCCGGCACAGACAGCTATCCTGTCGAACCCTTCTCTAAATTTAGGGACACACTGATACCTCAACTCTTTATATTGAGGCCTTGCAAAGAGGCATCCTGCTCCATGACTTGAACCAGGCCACAATTGTAGTTCTCCCAAAAACCCAGCAGCCCTCTGTATCCTGTGCAGACTGCCGCCATATTTTGCTAATCAATGAGGAAGTTGAAATATATGCCACTGTCCTGGTCACCCACCTGAAGACAGCCTTACATCATCTGATCAATTCCGATTAGTGCAGTTTTATGCCCACCCGTAGCAGTAGGCACTGTCTCGGAAGGTTACATGTCACCATGGCCCACCGGAATGCTCTCCACTCTCCACCGGACTTATTATTAATAGACTTTGAAAAGGTGTTTGATAGAGTGGACTTGGGTACCTGGAGCTCGTTCTTCAAAAAGCGGGTGTGAGGCGCGATTTCTGTCGTAAAGTACAGCTTCTTTACCAAGCACTGAGAGGCACGGCTGTCTTCTTTCCCCAATCTTCTTCACCCTTGCTATAGAACCTTTGCCACACTTAATCTGTCAAGACGCTTTTCTTACTGGGTGGCAGTGGGTAGGGGGGTGGAGGTCTGCGTCATCCTAAATACCGATGGTGTGCTACTTTATTTATCCCACTCGCCCGTGAGCAGTCCCAGATGCCTTTACCTGCTCCAGGTTCTCTAAGTTGCCTCTGGGTGAAGCACCAAAAATCTCTCTTGTTCCCTATCACAGGCTCCTGCGACACCATAGACTGGCAATCGTATAACCCCATCTGGTGCCTTAGCTTCATCTACCTAGGCATCAGAGAGGCTCTGGATTCCTCCCTGACCTGGGCCCTAAAAATCCCCCCCTTACTCCTAAGGTGAGGGTTGACCTTGGGAAATGGCAAATGCTCCCTCTGAATATTATGGGCCGTACAGCATGGTATAACATGTTAATCCTACCCCGCTTCCTTTATATCCTTTCGAATTCCCCCAGTCAACTTTCAAGTCAGTGGTTCAGAGAGATGGACATAGTTGCCTGTGCATTCTTCTGGCATAATGGTAGACGATGCTTCTCCTGGGACACATGCCAGCAAGGTACAAATGAAGGTGGTCTAGGCTTGTCTAACCTGTACTTCTACCATTTAGCTTTGTAAGTATTAATCATAAATGAATGACTTACGGTGGGTTGGGTCGACCCGGCCTACAGTCTGAAGCTCTGAATGATGGGGTTTCACGCATCATGGATATATTTTATGGTAGCCCCATCCCCAGGACCATACATGAGGTAACAAGCCAGGTCCTCAGCGGATGGCACTCAGCCAAAAACATACGGGATTATGAAGCCAAATAACCCAACACACTTCCTAGTGGCGAGGCACATGTCTGCGTTAAGTATCGATCCTAGAGGGATTCTCACGATGGGATGCCATAGGCCTCACGTTGGTGGGCAACATCTTGGAGGGCACACATATGATGTCCGTTCAGAAGCTCCAGCAGACATACATGTTAGCCAAGATGAAATTCGACAAATTCCTACAGTTGAGACATGCCCCGAAGGAACACATTCCCAAAGATGCCCCTATACCTGATTTGAGTCCCATGGAGGCTAAGACGATGATGGGGGCTCTGGGCCAGGGGTGGATCAGAACTATGTTGCTCCCTAGTACTGAATGCACCTCCATCTCTCTAACCCTTACTTTCCCACTGGGAAACTGGGATTGGACTGATGGACAATAAGGACTGGATGGATAGGTTGATGGCACCCGTGCTATTACAATGTCTGCTAATTTACACTTGGTACAAACATATTATCTACACTGAGCATATGTAAACCTCACCAGACTCTACCGGACAGGGCTAAGACCTAACCCTCAATGTAATAGGTGTTTCCACTGATCTGCTGACATTTTCCATGTAGTTTGATCTTTCCTCATCATCACACATTATTGGTCAAAAATCCTGAATGAGCTTTCCACTGTATTGGAGCTTGACCTGGAGCCCTCTCCGTTGGTACTCTTGTGGGTGATGCAGGGAGCAGACGATTCACGGGTGCTAAGAACGTTACTGGGCACAGCACTGCTCATAGCCAAAAGAGATATTGCCATACAGTGGGTGATGAGCACTCCTCCTTCCCTGTCAAAATGGAGGAGGGGATGGACTGGTGTACTCAACTGGAGCGGCCAGTGTACCAGGAGATGGGCTGCCTGGAAAAATATGATAAGATTTGGTCCAAATGCTTTTGGGCTGCATGATCAGTAATGTAAATGTTTACCTTGTGTATGAGCTCTGGTGCGGCAGGCCACTGTTGACTCTTGCATAACAAAATTAGACCACAACAGAACCGTGAAGTATGGTAATAATATGAGTTGCTTTAATCTGTACTGTGACATGTTATTATACAACTAAAACAATAAAGTTGGTTAAAAAAAAAAACTGCGTACCTGAACCACGATTATCACTGTTGGCCTTAACTTTTGACTTAACCCCTGCCTTGTGCAACAAGATATCCGCGATTCAGACTTTTTAGATGACATTTTTTACTAACAATTGTACACATTCATAACTCTGGTTCTACTGACTGTATTTTTGTTGTTTAAATGTCAATTATTTATCAAAAACCTTTATTGGTGAGGGAATTTTCTTATGTTGTGTTTTACTGAAGTAGTGCTGTGTAAATATGTTACATATTTTCTGTAAGTTAAGCCTGACTGCTTTTGTGTTAAGCTACCAGAACGTGACTTTTTGTGGTTCAGCCTGACAGGGATTGTGGTTGTTGCTTGATAAGGGTACACACAGGAATTCAAGCTTGTATCAGAATTTGAGGTGCAGTGGCATGGTCTCCTGTTGAGCCCTAATGATCTTGATGTCTCAGCAGGAAAATGAGTATGGTTATTTTTTAATTAAGGGCCTCATTTACAATGATTTTGCGCCACCTTAGAGTCATTTTTTTTATGCTACAGCTGCGCAAACCCTTCCCCATGCAGCACAGCATTTACAAACTGGTGCAATGGTACCATTGCATCATTTTGCAAACCCTTTCTGCACATTAAACCTACTCCAGGGCGTCAAGTGCACGTCCAGTGCCTCTTGTGACCTGTTGTGATCTGCTGCGACCCAGTACGTTTGTGCCTCACGCCTGCTTCACAACTGCTTTATGCCAGCTGTACTTACTGATTATTGACTATTGGCTGCTGTTGATTATTGACTATTGGCTCCTACTACCTCCTACTACTGCCTACTACCTCCTACCTCTTCCTACTTCCTACTACCTCCGACCACAGATAGATGCTCCATGATACCCCAAGTTCTGCCAGGAGGCAGAGAAAAAGCAGTGAAGGCTGAGGGAGCGCGTGGCAGTAGTGGAGGGAAAATACAGCAGTGCAGTGCGGTTTGTCTGGTTGACTGGCTGCCTGCTCGTTCAATTAATTAATGCTAGCTTAATTATAGTAATTAATTATATAATTATGCAACAATTGAGCTTCCTGTCCAGCCTCTGTGCTCTCCAGTAAGCCTTCTAATCTGTGGTAGCCCCGTAAGCGGCATAGGTGGTTCCATCCGTCCAGAGTCCTGTGTCTTTCACCTTGACCCCGGAAACACTGTAAAATCTGCAACCTGTGTTGTTTAAGTGGAGTCAAGGAGACCTGGGAATACTAGAATAGGACCTGGGAAGGGAAAGTAAGGCTCATAGCCGCAGGTCTCTGAGGTGGAGCAGAGGCAGCTGGCATTAGGCCAGTGCGGCTTGCTCTTCTCAGGGGGCCTGCCATCCCCAGTGCATACACAGGAATCCCTTCAGTGTTAAGTCTGGTTTTTGAGTATTTATTGCAGGCGGTGAAATACAACACACAGCATACAGCATATACAGCATATATAGCATGCCGCCAAACAATGCTCGGTCACGCGGTACATGTGGCACAAAGAAGGGATCAAAGGCAGTTTCTAAAATGAAGGAGGTTCTGAATGTGAATCAGCCTCCGGGGGGTAACAGCTATAGCCAAGAACGAGAGAACATACTACAGACATTGCAACAAGAGGATGTTCAGAGAGACAATGAAGAAAGATCTGCTGTAACCCCATTGGGGGCTTCAATTAAAGAATTTGTGTGAAAATATTTTTAAAAGATCTCCAGAGTGTCACAGGTGTCAAGGGGGGTAATTTTTGTTTGATTCTAATCAGACTGAATCTGAACATGCCATAAGGGACGACTCTCAGACCTTAGACTCACTGCAGATAAAGGATTTATTTCTGGGGGGCAGAGGAGATTATTGGGGGGAGGCTCTCGTTGGAACCTAGGCAGTCCTCATCACCATGCCTCTTTCCTCAAGTAAGGGATAGCGTTACTCTAGAGGAAAAATACCTGTTTGTTCTGTATCAGAGAGAAAGGAAGTGAAAGAGGGTTTTGGAGTGGGTATTAGAGATCAAAGCAAAATGGACACACTTTTGCCTCCGTCTCCATCAGTTAGGCAGTCACCCTTGCATTAGATACTACTGCCCTACATGCTGAATCCTTACTAGATGTACTGTTGCAAATGCAGAAAACCATACAGGCTATCCTAGAGGTACTGACAGCAAAGACAAAAATCAATTACAAGAGAATACGGAGGAGTTGAAACAAATTAACTGTTGTATGCCCGTACTGGTATGACCTGCGTCGGATAAAAGGGATCAAGAGACAGGTATCCCAAATGAAAGTAGAGAAGGAGAGTTAGGGGATACAATAAAGTTAACAGAGTGTCCGTCAGCATATATTTCTATACAACCAATGCTAGTGATCAAAAGGAGTCAAGGATGGGGAATGAGAGGATATAGACCCTATAGATCCTATCATAATCCCCGAAGAAACAAGCAAAGTAAGCAAAGAAATATTGGGCGCAAAGGGGGAGGAGGGAGGAGGGATGGTTGTTAGGGACAAGAAATTAGGAATAAGCCAAGGAGAAGGCAGGAAGTAGTTGCCCCAAAAAGGGGGAGTACGCCACAAAAGGCATCTAGTGTACCATAAATAGAAGACATTCCGTTAGTAGAAGGGAAGAAGTATTCCCAAATAGTGGCAATGAAAGCAGGAAGGCGAAATAGGGTAAAAAAGGAAGGAAATACCATTAGACAAGTGGAAAAAAAAGGGAAAAGTGGGGAGGTAGTTAATTTATTTTGGCAGGAGAAGGATAGAATCTTATCATCACAGAAGGGCCCTGGAACTAAGAGGAAGATGTACAGTCCAGAAGGAAGTAAAAGTAGATGGATATATTTGGAACCCTAGGGAAGGGAGATTGGGAGAAAACGGTTGAGATAGCTAAAGCCCCTGAACCGCACGTGCCTTCTAGAAGTTATAGCCTTGTGCCCAAGTTTATGCACGATTGGGTCAGAGGACAGAAGGTAAATAGGGTGTACCTTAAACTTGGAAGGGGTGGAAGTGACAAGGCTCTCTTTTACTCTGAATGTGTCAGACAATTGGTATTGCGAGCAGAGATGGAGATAACTGAAGGAGGATATAAGGTTGGTTCAATTAAGCAAACCAATGCTCGAGGAAAGCAATAGTAGAGCCCTTAAGTGCCATGCAGGTCTGTTCCCCAACCAAGTATGAAAAAGTTTTGCACTCGCAAACGGTGCGATTCGGTAAATTCGGCCGTTTGCGAGTGCAAAACAGTGGTCTGCGATTCATGAAAGGCATTCGCAGACCACAAATAAGAAATCGCTAAAATTGTGATTTCTTGCGTTGCGACCTGGAAATTGCGAATTGCGAGTTGCAATTTGCAATTCGCAAATTCCAGGTCGCAAGGCTATGCTGCAAAAAATTGCAAATTGTGATTTTTCGCAGAATGCCATTTTGCACATGCAAAATACCATGATATGCAACCAGGTGGTAACCTGGTGCAAAATTTTAAAATGCAGTTAAACTGCTTTTTTAAATTAAACATGTAAAGCACACATGCCCTTTTGGCATGTGTGTACATCACATGTTGCAAAAAATGATTTTGGGGTGCAGTAGAGGGGGCCTTAGGCCCCCAGCACCCTGGCCTTTTGCATTTCCAAAATTGCAATTTCTGGTTCATAAATCGCAATTTTGGAAATGCCAAAAATTCGCAGCTATGGGCCAAGAGGCCCATAGCTGCGAATGGGGCCGGTATCGCAATTTGCGATTCGGTAATAGCATTTGCGATTTTTAAGGAATCGCTGTTACCGAATCGCAAATGTGATACATGGCACTTTGCGAGTCGGTAATAGCGATTTCTTAAATATTACTATTACCGAATCGCAAAGGGCCGTGATGATACATCTGGCCCTAAGTGCTTTGCACAGCCATCTGATTTTTTCCTGGAACTTAGAAGGTTATAAAAAACACTGAAAAGAAGATCTCTTTAAAGGTAGGCTGGAAAAGTATGATAGAATGTGTTTCCAGGAAACTTGGTTGTGCGAAGAACCTGAACCAGTAGATGGTTTTATGTGGCTATTTAGGGGTGCAACTCTGCAAGGTTCAGACCGATTCTCAGGGGGCCTAATAACTGTGACATAATCAAGAATAGCAAATGGACTCACAGAGGTGAAAACAAAATGTCGCTGGTTACTGGCAAGACAAGTAGACCTCTACAATAACATTGGAGGGTCCAAACAGCTTACGATAATTAATGTATATGTACAACCATGGATGACACATGATAATGATACCCAGAGGGGATTGTTTGAGAAAGACTTGGAAGCAATTTGTAGAGATAAAGCTGAACACTTGATCCTAATGTTGGGAGAATTTAACCATAAACTTGACCCCAATAGTTGCAATAAATTGTATAAGGAGCTGCTAACTGCCCCACAAATTCTGCATAGTATTTTTCCAAATGCAGAATGTACCGCCCGTGACTTGTCTCTGGTAAGAACACTAGGATCCCTAGGTCTGTTCTACATAAATAGACGTATGAAGACGGATCGCCCAGCAAAGCAAACCTTTCGAATAGGCAATCAGGAGTGCCCTTTTGTCTATGCCTTCATAAATACTTGGCATTTTGAAGAGGTACTAGACTTCAGGAATGAGCACTTAGAGGGCAACGATTATTGGCCTCTTCGGCTGACAATCAGGCCTGTAAAAAATGCCCAAAGAAAAAGTGTTGACGTTGCAGGTAGAATACCCACTTAGGATAACTACCCGAATTACAGGAAGTAGTCTAAAAGTGCTTGACAAATTGATAGTAAATTATAGGGATATCAGTATGGAGGAAGTTAATTGAATGTTTAAGAGTGAAGCTAAAAACAACGCAGGAGGAAAAGACGAAGGGAGAGGCATCCAGGGCTAACAATAATACATGGTATAACCAGGAGAGAAGGAGCCAGAAGAGGAAGGTGCAGAAATTAGAAAGGGAATTTAGGAAAAGACACACTACAGAAGTAGAACAGAAACTCCTTTTAGCAAAACAATGTTATAAAACAATCTTAAGGCAGAGGAAAAGGGGAAATATAAATAGGAATTGAGAAGTAATGGTAGATGTGATAAGAACTCAAAATATTAGAGGATTCTGGCAGTTGATAGGGGAGGGAAAATCTACAGGAACTATGCGGTGTTTGGTTGGTGAAGATGACTGGAATAAACACTTGTGCAATGTATATAGAGGAACAGACATTGAGGGAGAATGTGGAGTTAATAAGAAGATAGGTAGGGATGTAAGATCAGCTTTTTCCCTGCAAAAGATGAAAGAAACAATTGCAGTGCTCAAACTAGCTAAAGCTTCGGCCCAAATAATCTTCCAGCAAAAATAATAAAAAATAATATCGACTGGTTGGCCAAATTCTTTTATGCTACATTTAAATTCAGATAACGGTTGTTTCCCTGAGAATTGGAAGGGTGACATTATTAGACCGATCTATAAAAAGGATGATCCAACACAACCAAAAAACTATCACCTAATTAGTTCATGAGATGTAGGCGAAAAAGTTTTCACAAAGTTATTGTTGAGGGAAATTAAATCCTGGGCAGAGATAAACGATTTGATACCGGCAGAGCAAGGCGGTTTCAAGGAAGGTCATTCCACAATAGATCAATGTTTCAGTCATGGTCACTAGCAAAAAAGTCAATTGAAGTGCGAGAAAATCTATTGTGCTGTTTTGTCGATTTTTTTGCCGCGTTTGATTTGATGGATAGGAAACTGTTATGGCACATGTTAAACCGTTTGGGGTTGATTCCGCTATGTTATTTCTTCTTCAGGGTCTGCATTCACATAATTAGGCCCAAGTAGTTTTAGATAAAAGTGGTTCACTCTCAAACAATATCCCTATAAGGAATGGGCTGCACCAAGGTTGTGTCCTAGCCCATTATTATTTTCTATATTTTTATCAGACTTACCAGGCTTGCTAAAGGAGGTTAAAGGCTTATCTCCAAAAATGGAGTTCATATCTCCTGTTTATTATATGCAGATGACCTGGTGATAGTTGGTATGACGGAGCTAGGACTTCAAAGAAAATTCGATGTGCTTAACACTTACTGTCAAAGGAAAAGAAAATTGAAAATTGTAGTAAATATGGATAAAACTAAAATAATGGTAATAGGGGAAAAAAAGAGTGAATTTACCTACTTTTTGGGAGAAGAAAAAGTTAAAAAATATAAATATTTAGGCATGTGGTTTGACTCTGAATTAAGATGGCAAAAATATATTAAAGCACCAAAGAATAGAGATTTAACATCCGTATGGGGGTTAAAACAATGGAGCAGTAAACATGGGGGGACATCCCTTCGTCCGGTGGTGTCTGCTTTTAATGCTAAGGCATGTCCTCAATTCCAATATGGGGTAGAAGTCCTAACATTCTCTGGGAAGCAGAACTGGGAGGCAAAAGAATGTAAATGCGTATAACGCATGCTATCGCAAATGACAGCATGGACCTACCAGGGAATGCAGGCTGCATTGAAATTGTGGTGGAGCCTAAAAGAAGAGGGAATTTCTAAGATCGCAAGATTGTGTAAAATAGAAATAAAGAACAGTGAGTTACACTGGGCATCACAAGTGAGAAGGCGGTTAGAAAGAAATTGTGTCCTCTTAGGCTTATCTGGAAACCAGTAGTGTGGAAAATGTATTGATCCATGTTAGGAGGGCATTGTAAACATGAAGGGCCATATTTATACTTTTCGACGCACAAATGCGCCAACGCAGTTGTGCGTCAAAAAATCTAACGCCGGCTAACGCCATTCTGAAGCGCCATGCGGGCGCCGTATTTATTCAATGACGTTAGCCGGCGGAGCTGCCTGGTGTGCGTGAAAAAAAATGACGTACACCAGGCAGCGCCGGCGTAGGGGAATATGGAGCTTGGGCGCCAAAAAATGGGGCAAGTTAGGCTGAGGTGAAATTTTCGCCTCAACCCAATTTGCGCCATTTTTTTTAACTCCCAACCCCCATTGAAATGACTCCTGTCTTAGCAAAGACAGGAGTCATGCCCCCTTGCCCAATGGCCATGCCCAGGGGACTTCTGTCCCCTGGGCATGGTCATTGGGCATAGTGGCATGTAGGGGGCACAAATCAGGCCCCCTATGCCACAAAAAAAAAAAAAACATTACTTACTTGAACTTACCTTATGTTCCCTGGGATGGGTCCCTCCATCCTTAGGCGTCCTCCTGGGGTGGGCAAGGGTGACAGGGGGGGTCCCTGGGGGCATGGGAGGGCACCTCTGGGCTCCTTCCGAGCCCACAGGTCCCTTAACGCCTGCCCTGACCAGGCGCTAAAAAACGACGCAAAAGCGGCTAGACATCATTTTTTTTGACCCGCCCACTCCCGGGCGTGATTTTTGCCCGGGTGTGTAAATACGGCGCACATGCCTCGGAGTAAATTTTTTAGCCGGGAACGCCTACCTTGCATATCATTAACGCAAAGTAGGTGTCCACACTAAAAAGTGACGCAAACTCCATGGACTTTGGCGCTAGAAGCGTCTAACGCCAGAGTATAAATATGGAGTTAGTTTTGCGTCGAATTTGCGTAAAAAAAACGACGTAAATCTGGCGCAAATGGAGTATAAATATGCCCCGAAATATAAACATGTGAAATATCATTATCAAAATGCAAAATCCAGTATATACAATAATGTACACCAACTACACCAGTCCGGATAGTGCACCAATCATTGTCCATGGACCACTGAGCACAAAATGCATGGGCGAGGCCCACACATGATACCTGACTCCAAACAGAGAGAAAACTGGAGGGGCATCACATAGAAAATATACAGGCACCTCAGGGGGAGGGGAGGGGGGGCACCTCAGCCTGATGAATGCACAACGCCACTGCTCCATGAGGGGGCTCCATGCCCACTGTTTTATCCTGGGGAGTGCAATGCCACAGTCTCTCAAGTCTCTCCAGTGGGTGGTTTGCCCACTGCTTTATCCTGTGGAGTGCAAAGCCACAGTCTCTCAAGTCTCTCTAGTGGATGGTTTGTCCACTGCTTTATCCTGGGGAGTGCAAAGGTCCATCAATATCGTAAGCATGTTAATATGCTTGTTTTATAAATGAGAAGGCTATTTGATGAACCACTGGTTCGGACTCTATAAGATGAAAGGTGTTTTAAATGCAATTCATGCAAGTGAGATTCAGAGCCACACAAAATGACAGAAAACAATAAACACTCCCAAGCCTCCGGAATTCAAATTTGGTACCTTTATGCACTCTTAAATGGAAACCTAGATGGAAACAAGTTAGCTGTATTTTGGATGGAATTCAGTAAATTATTTCCTAAAAAAAATGAAAGAAAAAAGCACTTCCTCAACAATGTTTTAAACCAGGAACATCAACTACAGAGACAAGCACACCTAGCCACTGTACAATGTCAATGTTTGAAGCTCAGAGGAGGTTGGGATTGACTGTTCTGACATATCAGATGCCTCTGAGAGCCCTAAATAGACAATAATCCAATAAATTAGACAGACAAAAACAACAGAATTGTTCATAACATTGAATTTTGTTTTATATGGGATTAAAAGTCCCTGAATGGTACGGACATATGTGAGGTAAGGCTTGCTAGGATTGCACTCATATATTCTACTGCGTTATGCATCGTGTTAGGTGATTAGCTTACACCAATGTGACTTTTGCTCCTGGAAAACGTGTAAGTCAAAGTATATTATGCACTCTTCACTTATTTTTAACTACACAAAATAGGTCAGAAAGTCTTTTGCTGCACTGCCCTATGACAAATTGAAAGGGTAGAATTTTACTGTATTTACAATATATGTTGCATTTCTGTCCTTTACCCCTGTGCTGGCACACAATTTACTGCCTAGCACCAATGCAGGCACCCTTGCACAATGGTGCAAGTGTGCCTGCATTGTTGACATGATTGTTTTGTGCTGGAAGGGGCTCCTTCCTGCACAAAAACAAGCTTGAGAGGCTTTCTGCAGTAGAAATAGTAAAGAGAGGAGAAATAAGGACATTTCTCCCCATTTCACATGTCCTCGGGAGGCGTACAGTTTTGATGCATTACCAGGTTTAACCCTTTAAATGCGGGCGTCGGCCACTGGCCGACGCCCGCACTACCTTCCTGGTGCGGGTCACGACCAGTGGCCGACACTAGGGAGGGGGTTAATAAATCCTCGGGTGCGTTGCACCCGAGGATTCTTTTATTTTTATTTTGTTCCCTAGGAGACACGGAAGCTCTTCCGTGTCTCCCCCGCCCCTTTGTGACGGGCTGACGTAACTATGTGAATTTCCCCATCGGAGCAGGAAGTTGCCTTGCGGCCGCTTCCTACTCCAATGGGGAAAACGGCCACAAACGGCCTTCCCCACGTTCGGGAAGGCCTCGTAAGAAAGGGGAGAGTCTCCCCTTTCTTATGAGGCCTTCCTGGAAGTGTTTCCTGGCCTCCGATCGCAGCTGTGCTGCGATCGGGGGCCAGGAAACAGTTTAGGAAGGCCTCGTAAGAATGGGGAGAGTCTCCCCTTTCTTACGAGGCCTTCTGAAAGTGTTTCCTGGCCCCCGATTGCAGCACAGCTGCGATCGGGGGCCAGGAAACACCGCTAGACACCAGGGATTTCACTTGGGGGGTCGGCCCCCTCGGAAAACGGGCCGCCCCCCCCCCCCAGGGGATTTTTTTTTTTTTTAAAAGATAGGTGCCCCCTGCGGGGGGTGCGATCGCCCCCCCCAGGGGCTAATTCATTTTTTTTAAATAAAAAATAAATGGACAGGGGTCGCCCGTAGGCAGGGCAACCCCCTGTGGGGGCAATTTTTTTTTTTTTGTTGTAGGGTTTCCCTGGGGGCCAAAATGGCCCCCAAGGAAACCATACAACAACTAAAAAAAAATAGATCTATATATATACATATAGATCTATATATATAGACATATCTATGTAGATATATCTATCTACATGAATATATCTATAGATAGAGATATATCTATGTAGATATATATATAGAGAGAGAGATAGATCTATATATATCTATATATATATACATATATATATATATATATATATATATATATATATCACTTTTGTCAATACGTGTGTGGTTTCCCCTGGGGGCTGCGATCGGTCCCCAGGAAAACCAGACCCACATATAAAAGTGATATATAGATATATATATATATATATATATATATACATATATATATATTTGCCACCAGTTGTCTTGCAGTTGCAGCTTGCGTCTTCAAAGCAATGCACATACTTCAACTGACGCTTTTCAACTGTAGCTTTCAGGCAACAATAAAAAAGTCAAGTACGTATTGTGATTATGTTTCTGCTACAAAAGGGTCAGACTTGTCTAGTGGCAGTTTTAGTGCCATAAAGAAGCGCAGAAGTTTTATATGCCTACTGCAAAGAGCAAATCTGTATTTTATGTAAATAGCTGAGTGCATTAGTAAAGTCAGCCATTACCTGCGCTATAATACAAATGAAATGTATGTGCGGGGTGGAGGGCGGCTATGGAGAGATGAAGGGCACTTTTGCTGGGTGGTAATGAGGGAATCCGAGGAGGAGGGAGTGGGAGCACCAATAATGATTGTTGGACTGGGTGCAGGAGGTGCTAAAGACTGTGACGAATGGTATGTGACAAGGTGATTTTCGAATGTCTTGAAAGAACGTGCTGATTGAGGGAAGAAGCTCAGGTAAGGTGGCCTCTACTGTTGCACGTATCTCACACACACCATCGATTTTGTTACTGTCTACGTAGGCCAGTGTTTTAGAGCAACAGTTTAGCCAATAGCAGAGATGGCACCTTGTTGGATGACTGCTGCCGTCACTCGCGTTATAGAGGACAGCTCTGACATAGGATCAGAGACTGAGACATCAGATACTGAGACAGCATCTGAGGGATAGGACAATGGCGCAGACTCTGGGAGTGATTTTTCAGTCGGAGGAGTCCCATTCGACAACTCCTCTTCCAGTAAATTATGAGGGAGGTGATGAAGACAGTCCTGCTGTCCCTTCGCAAGCAGTCTGTGCAACTGGGTAATAGTGGGTTAGCCCAACCCAGAGAGCAGGTGAATGCGGCAGCAAGCAGAGAGAGAGAGAGTGCTCTCTTGGGAGCTCCCCAATTTAGATCAGCCCCAAATTCCACCGCCCAAATCGTATTGTGGAGACATCAAAATTATCTATTGCAAAACAAACTGGTTTTGTAAGGCAGGCACCTGTGTTTTTGGTCCTGGGTTCGGCGGCCATACAGAGAAACACACTAAACCCAATCATTTCTGGAAACTAGACATTCGGGGGAGTCCACAGAGGTGTGACTTGTGAGGATTCCCGAAAGTTTTCTTACCCAGAATACCCTGCAAAGCTGAAATGTTGAATGAAAACTCGATTTTTCTCTCATTTCTGTCACATAAACTACAGGAATATGCTGGGATCCACAAAATTCCTACCACCCAGTGATTCCTCACCTGTCCTGATAAAAACACTACCCCACTTTAGTGCCTACCCCTAGTGCCTGCGTCAGGAATGGATCACCCCAGGGTCAACAGTTGCCTCATATAAGGACCAACATTGACCGTTGTGTGATCTATTCCTGTCGCGGGCACCAGGCCTACCCACACAAGTGAGGTACCATTTTTATCGGGAGACTTGGGGGAACGCTGGGTGGAAGGAAATTTGTGGCTCCTCTTAGATTCCAGAACTTTCTGTCACCAAAATGTGAGGAAAACGTGTTTTTTCAGCCACATTTTGAGGTTTGCAAAGGATTCTGGGTAACAGAACCTGGTCAGAGCCCCACAGGTCACCCCATCTTGGATTCCCCTAGGTCTCTAGTTTTAAAAAATGCACAGGTTTGGTAGGTTTCCCTAGGTGCCGGCTGAGCTAGAGGCCACAATCTACAGATAGGCAGTTTGCAAAAAACAGCTCTGTTTTCTGTCAAAAAATGGGATGTGTCCATGTTGTGTTTTGGGGCATTTCCTGTCCCGGGCGCTAGGCCTACCCACACAAGTGAGGTATTACTTTTATCGGGGGATGTGGGGGAATGCTGGGTAGAAGGAAATTTGTGGCTCCTCTCAGATTCCAGAACTTTCTGTCACCGAAATGTGAGGAAAACGTGTTTTTTTAGCCACATTTTGAGGTTTGCAGAGGATTCTGGGTAGCATAACCTGGTCAGAGCCCCACAAGTCACCCCATCTTGGATTCCCCTAGGTCTCTAGTTTTCAAAAATGCACAGGTTTGGTAGTTTTCCCTAGGTGCCGGCTGAGCTAGAGGCCAAAATCTACAGGTAGGCAATTTGCAAAAAACAGCTCTGTTTTCTGTCAAAAAATGGGATGTGTCCACGTTGTGTTTTGGGGCATTTCCTGTCGTGGGCGTTAGGCCTACCCACACAAGTGAGGTATCATTTTTATCGGGAGACTTGTGGGAACGCTGGGTGGAAGGAAATTTGTGGCTCCTCTCAGATTCCAGAACTTTTTGTCACCGAAATGTGAGGAAAACGTGTTTTTTTAGCCACATTTTGAGGTTTGCAATGGATTCTGGGTAACAGAACCTGGTCAGAGCCCCACAAGTCACCCCATCTTGGATTCCCCTAGGTCTCTAGTTTTCAAAAATGCACAGATTTGGTAGGTTTCCCTAGGTGCCGGCTGAGCTAGAGGCCAAAATCTACAGGTAGGCAATTTGCAAAAAACAGCTCTGTTTTCTGTCAAAAAATGGGATGTGTCCACATTGTGTTTTGGGGCATTTCCTGTCGCGGGCGCTAGGCCTACCCACACAAGTGAGGTATCATTTTTATCCGGAGACTTGGGGGAACATACAATAGCAAAACAAGTGTTATTGCCCCTTATCTTTCTCTACATTTTTTCCTTCCAAATATAAGAGAGTGTGTAAAAAAGACGTCTATTTGAGAAATGCCCTGCAATTCACATGCTAGTATGGGCACCCCGGAATTCAGAGATGTGCAAATAACCACTGCTCCTCAAAACCTTATCTTGAGCCCATTTTGGAAATGCAAAGGTTTTCTTGATACCTATTTTTCACTCTTCATATTTCAGCAAATGAATTGCTGTATACCCAGTATAGAATGAAAACCAACTGCAGGGTGCAGTTCCTTTATTGGCTCTGGGTAGCTAGGGTTCTTGATGAACCTACAAGCCCTATATGTCCCCACAACCAGAAGAGACCAGCAGACGTAACGGTATATTGCTTTAGAAAATCTGAAATCGCAGGAAAAAGTTACAGAGTAAAACATAAAGAAAAATGGCTGTTGTTTTCAGCTCAATTTCAATATTTTTTTATTTCAGCTGTTATTTTCTGTAGGAAAACCTTGTAGGATCTACACAAATGACCCCTTGCTAAATTCAGAATTGCCTCTAATTTTCAGAAATGTTTACCTTTCCGGGATC
Organism: Pleurodeles waltl; assembly: GCF_031143425.1. Taxonomy (NCBI): domain Eukaryota; kingdom Metazoa; phylum Chordata; class Amphibia; order Caudata; family Salamandridae; genus Pleurodeles; species Pleurodeles waltl. The sequence goes on from NC_090449.1 coordinate 191,149,768, forward strand.
CAGCATTGGTTTCACACCCATTCCTGTCACTAAATGGAAGGAGGCTGAAAGCACAAAAAATAGTAAAAACGGGTTATGTCCCAGTAAAATGCCAAATTTGTGTTGAAAAATGTCGTTTTCTGATTCAAGTCTGCCTGTTCCTGAAAGGTGGGAAGATGGTGATTTTAGCACCAGAAACCCTTTGTTGATGCCATTTTCAGGGAAAAAACCACAAGCCTTCTTCGGCAGCCCTTTTTCCCCATTTTTTAAAAAAAAACGAAATTTTCACTGTATTTTGGCTAATTTCTTGGTCTCCTCCAGGGGGGGGAAACCACAAACTCTGTGTACCTTTAGAGTCCTAAGGATGTTGTAAAAAAAGGACGCAAATTTGGCGTGGATAGCTTATGTGGACAAAAAGTTATGAAGGCCTAAGCGCGAACTACCCCAAATAGACAAAAAAGGGCTCAGCACTGGGGGGGGGGGGACGGAAACGGCCCAGCAGCTAAGAGATTAAAGATTCTTGTAAATTTGGGAATGCATCAAAACCCATGGGTGTTGCATGGAAACACCCACAGCAACGCTCATGGAACACCTCCCTGATGCAGTGCAGGGCAACTGCTGCGATGCCTTCACCATGTCTACGAGGGAATGATAAGCCACACAAAGTGGCTTTGAGTGGCCTGTTGGATATGGGTCTGAACACTGCGCCGCAGGTGCGCCATACAAAGTGAGGCATCAGTGGTGCAAGAGGCTTGAAAATATGTCCCCATGTTTTGTTTTGTTAGCTTTGTGTATTGTAGATGTTATCACTTGGATATATATGTAAGCAAATCTCTCAAGCAGAGTTTCCTTTTCTCAACTACTGAATTCTGTTTTGGCTATTTGCTTATGTGTGCAATTAGGCGGTATAAATTCTGGGACTTATTTACAAGGAAAAAGTGACAACCGGCGGTACAAGGGACATGTAAAAAAATCCCTCTGGTAACATTTTAGGCCCTCAATCCTCTCAAATCAGTATTTGTATTATATATTGTGCTATAGTAAATACCGATTGTTTAATTGTGAAAGAAGCTTGTATTTTCATTAAATAAAGTCGACACATTTAAAACTAATAAATGAAATATTATTTCAGAAAAAATCTGCCAGCGATTTTTCTTCACTTTTTAAAAATACAATCATAATGGATTTCGAGGAATGACGAGGTATATAAATATAATTAGCATATTCACCCTTTAAGCAGTTTCCTCACTTAACTCCATGTTCTTCTCTTAATTGCCGTCACCTTCGAATGCTGCATCCTTATTATCAGCCTTCCATATGCCTAGATGATTACGTAATCCCCATCACGGAACGAATAATGAGCTTGCTAGACTGTGATATTCTATAGTTAAGGGTACTTAGAGGTGGGTCCAATAAGTAATGAGCCTTTCTCTCGGTGGAAAACCGTATAGTCCTATGGAGTGAGTGATACAGAAATCGACCAGGCATATAATCAGCTGACTCGTGTAATTTATTCTCGCTTAATAATGGAATTCTAATGTTCCCATGCTTCCACCAGCGTCTCCCATGAAAATCCATCTTCATTTCACGATCGCAAAATACAAAAATACTTTACATGTATAAAAATACGCCACTGTGCACCAGATCATATTCTGTAAGCGGCTGTTTCAGCTATGAATTCACGGGTGATGTAACCGTTTATATCACATTATTATATTTAACGCTTTGCAAGAAATCCATAAACACAGTTAAATGTCCTTTGCTTCCTTCCACTTTACCCATGTAAACTTCGCCAACCCACCTTTTTGGTCACTTAATTTTCAATCAAACAGAAACCAGTCAAAACCTATTTGGATGAACATTGTAAGTCCTGTTTTGGGAGAGGGTGCTGGGGGTGGGAGGCACAGGGCAAGCAGGGCTACTTGGTGTAAACTGTGGGGGCTGACGTCATTAGCTTCTGTGGTACTGAGGTCATGTGGCTGTTACAACTCCGCCAAGTACAAGCCGTTCAGCTCTTGACTTTCAGTTGTATTGCAGGTGAGCAATTAATGGCTTCTCAGGTAGGTACTGTAAGGGTGCTCAAGCTCACTATGAAGCAAACGCTAGGGGTGGGTGAAAAATTCCACTTAGCTAGCGGAGTTTGCAGCATTTTGCGCGCTCCAGCTCTGCGCGGAGTTCGGAAAAGACTCTGCGAAGAGATGTGGATTGTCGTTTTTCTCTTGTGTGGCTCACCGTGACACAAACTCCACCGCTTGCAGATCTCCCCGTAGTGCAGAAGAGTTTTTTTGGCACTTCATGGAGTTTCACGTAGCAGAACTCTGAGAACTCCGCCCAGGCCTAGCAAACACTCAACCTCCAAATGATAACTGATTGCCCAACCAAGGGCATGACTTTGAGGAGGAAAAGTTCTTTCAAAACGCACTCAAACTCAATACTACAAATAAAGATATGTGCACAATGCAATTTACTGTTCTGACATTTAGAGAGTTAGCATCTCCTTTCATTACTGACTCCAGTTCCCCCTGCCTCATTTGTGGACCAGGTTGTCCCCAACGCTGTTCAGGTACTTAAAGTGAATAGGTCAGGTGTAGATTACCACTGTACTCTTGGGAAAGCGCATACTCTAACACAGTTCTCTATTTCTTGGATCCCATCCATGAGACTCCCACAGTCCATGATGGGGACTTGAGCTTGTTTTGGCAGTCACTCCTTTCTTCTGAGTCTCACTCACTCACTTACATCTGGGCAAAGCATGCACCTGCAGCCGTCCTCTGCCTCCTCAATGTTCTTGTCAGCTAAGTTGGTTGCATTCAGGAAATGTTTCTAGTTGGTTTGCAGATGCTTATTGCAGCCCTAATCAGATTTCAAGGGTCTGGGTCATTGCAGTTTAGTATGGTCAGACTAGAGGCAAAAGTGAAGGCCTCACAGAGGCATCTCAGTTCTATGTTCAACCGTGGCTTATAGCATTTACCAGTCTTGGTTGCACATCAGCTCTGGGTCATGTGAAGCAGACAGGTGTCGTAGCTTGGGCCATGCTGCGCATTCACAGTATAAGTACAGCAGCTGACATTATGCTGCAATCTTCACAATTCCCTCCCAGATTCACATAGGACAGTCTTGGGCCCTCTGACACCAGGACATGCATATTGCACTTTGCAATACTCCTTTTTGGTGACCCAATCCATTGGGATTACACTGTACCTCACTCCTAGTGGACCGGTACTCCTCCTGCAGGAATGGCAGGCTCTTTGCCTCTCTAACCAAAGGCACTTCAGTGCAGGTAATCAGTGATTGCAGCAAGGGGTGGACTTAGGGGATGCCCCCTTTGCTGTGGGATGGTCTGTATCGTGCAGGCCCTAGCTCTGTTTGGACATCTGTCCTCTGAGTACTCTAAAGAGTACTCCCTTCCTTTGTCATAGAAAGCTTGCAACTGAAAAAACAATTGGATCAGTGGGTCTTATTTTAATACATTGGAGCAAACAGGAGATGTGGAGTCCCTGCCTGCACTTTCAGAAACGGATTAGGGTGGTTCTTTGTTTGTGTCTACTTTAGGCTGCTCTCCAGACGCAGCAACTATGTAGAGTGATGCTGCTCACAGTGGTGTAGTCTCCAGCCAGATGAACCTTCAACAGAGGCACAAAGAGATATGAAGTTTGTGCTCCTGCCTGTCATCAGCTATACTGAAGAGATATTAGGTGAAAGGCAAAAGGCTGGTCTCACCTAAGGGTTCCCTATCACCTCGAACAACAGAGGATGTAGTCATACCATTCATATTCCATCTACCAAAAGGCTGTGCTACAAGAAGACTAATCAGAAGCTGCTCTCAGAAAAATAATTAATCCAATTTCTAAATGCACCTTGTCTCCTTTTTTCTTACTTCCAAAATGGAATTCACAAGCCTCCATTACTTTGGTTCACTCATGCACACCATGATGTACCATGCAGGCTACACATACAAACATACACACCATACTCCAGGGATGTTAGCACTAGGGGGGCATACTTACATACTTACAATGAGTGATGCATCGCTGGCGCAAGACTCAGGGCTGACTTGTGGTGCATAAAAAGATGCTAATTGGCCCTGTGTCACTTTTGAGTGTGGAATGCATAAAAAAAGACAAAAAGACCCTTCATTTGAAAAAAAAATGGCACACTTTACAGAAGGCAGCCGTGGGGCAGGTAGTAGGCAGCAGAAGCAGGGACAACAGCCAAAGCACCAGCCCAGATGTCCAGACAGATTGCCAGGGGAAGAGAAAGAGAAAGTACAACTTCAGTGAGGAGGAGAATGACATCTTGATCACTGGGGTGACAAAGCACCTACATCAGTTCTTTGTCACCTCTAAATTGCCACTAGGGAGGAAAGAGGACAATTTGGCAGTCCATACTGGAGAAGATCAACAATGTGAGACAAGAGAAGAGGACTGTCACTGACTGCAATAAGCTCTGGCGTGATTATAAGTGCCTGATAAAGGAGAAACTGGCCAACAACCAAGAGTTCCAGGAGGTGCTGGATGCATTACAGGAGTGAGTGGCAGCTGTCATTCCAGACGGGTTTGTGGCTGGCGTACCAGGACATGACAGTGCAGCACACGAGGGACAACCACAGGGTAAATATTAACAAGGGGCAATGTGGGAAAAGCGCCAAGTTGTGCAGTACCGCTAGCTATGTCCCAGTGCTCTACAGTTCTGTGTGTGGAGAAAAGGGCAGGAACCTTGATCATGTCCCATTAAATGACTCAGAAATGGCAGCCACAATGCTCAGTTATATGTTGACCAGCTTGGTCATGCCCCATCAAGATTCCCCATTACATGTGTGAAGTGCAGCACCAGTCTAGGTCCACCTTTGTATACTGGCACGTGAAGTGGAATGCACAACATGAGTCCCACAATATAAAGTAAAACATTTAGGGGCCCAATCATAAAAAGAGTGGCGCAGAGCAGCACTGCAAGTCACCTTGCTGCACTGCCCTGTGCCACATGCAAAGGGAAGGAATGGACCATGCCTTCAAGATAACATGCATTTCTGTCCTCTCCCTCTGTGCTGATGCACACTGCGCTGCCAGTACCGATGCAAACCCCCTTGCACCATGTTACAAGGATGCCTGCGTCACAGACAGGATTGTCCCTGTGCAGGAAGCAACATCTTCCTGCACAAAAACAATCATGTCATGCTTTGGTCTCTTCCTTCTGCAGCACACAAGGAGAAAGGAAAAAACAAGGCGCAAAAAAGATATTACGCCTTCTCTGGCAAGATGTAAGATTTTGTTGCGTTCTCCAATTCACAGTTCCTTGTAAATCAGGGAATGCAACAAAACCCAGTGGTTTTGCAGTGGAAAACCCACCACAACGCCCATGGTATGCCCCCTGACGCAGATTAAAGCAACGCAGTGACTTGCGCTGCCTTACTTCACTCCATATCTACAAGGCCATGAAGAGCCATGCAAAGTGGCTTTTCGTGACCTTGTCCATACGGTATACAACCTGCTCCACCAGTGGAAGCTGCCTGAAAATATGCCCCATGGACTGGACCAACACATCATGCATGGACACCTGAACCCTATGCAACTAGATGGTGACAATGCAAGCCATTTTGCACCATGAGGCCAATGTGTCATGCATGGGCCCATGCACAAAAATATGCACTGTAAAGGAAACACATGGCATGTGCTTGTCAGTGTAGAAAAGCTCACCTGAGAGCGGGGTTAGGTGTAGGGCATGTGAAATGTCTACACATACAAACATGCCAAGAGCCACATGTATATTAGCTGGCATGACAATAAATAGCACACAGCTGTCCTGATGTGCTTGGTGAGACCACACAGGTGTCAGTTGCCATGGGAGGGACCACCAGAATTCAGACCATATGCTAAATCTGACTGGGTCATGGTTAATGCAAGTGATGCACATCAGAGGACCGTGTATGTTGTATCAAATGCTGCTGTGTGGCCATGGTGGTCTCATGGTTGTGCAATGCATTGTAAGTGCTGGCTGGGTAGGTTGAACTGCCACTGTGTCTAAATGGTGAGACAATGCATAGCAAGGAGGTCAGAGTGGCTATGTGTTCTGCAAGGTAGCTTAACTAATACACATGCACTGTTGTGTCTGACAGTGGCAAACTTCTCGTTGCAGCTGGGAAGGGATGACAGAAAAGAGCCATTGGAGTACAAATTCCTACATGTGATGTGGTCCTGAATGAAGATGTAGCATGTGGCGGGGGAGTCTGAAAGGAGATTGTTTCACCATGCCACATAAGTTTCAGTAGGAGGATGTAAAATAGGAATCTGACAAGGGACATGAAAAACTAGCCCACCACCATGAAGGGCAGGAGCCAGTGATGGTTGGAGTCTGAGGTGGGGGTGCACAATCATGTTGCAAACCTGGGTAGATACATGTCACCAATTCCAGCACTACTACCACGAGGGGCAAAGCTTGAACATAGCCCTCAATAACTGCAAGGCATGTCAGTACATTGAATATGGTCACATATTGTTGGTGTTGTAGGCACATGAGAGTCAATGTATGATCTAGGTTCCATCACTGTGTGGCATTACTTTGAGTCACTGGCACAAAATGAGGAGTGACATAGGAGGGATGTAAATGTACAAGTGAGAGTGCCGGAGTAAAAGGATGTGTCATACTATGCAGATACCCAACTCTGGCAATTATCAACTGTGATGAGTGTCACTGCTAGCAACCTACATATCGGACATGGCCCATAACCTTAGATTTGGTACACAATGTCCACTGTCCACAGTGATGAAGCCAAAAGAATATCCAATGTAATCAAATGTTTAGACAAAAATAGGAAATACATGGTAAGTTCATTTCTCACACACTCCTGCACTGTAGCAAGATCGTTTGATGTGCAGGTTGTGCAGGATATGTGTCAACTCTTGACTACATGAATGCAAACTGTGAATGCATGACATCACAATAAGGCAGAGTGCCACAATGTACAGTCTGAAAGCCATATGCCAGAATGATTACAATTTCATGATCAGGCCCACATCACCTGTACAGGAGGAGTGGACTGAAAACTGGCCACAGGGAAAGCAGGTACCCTGGTGTTTAGGTGCAATGTAAGCAGTAGTGGTGTCAATATGTAAATACACAATCACTCCAGGCATCATGAAAAACACTGCAAATCACCTTGGCAGATGTGGATGTGATCTCTTCTCATATGTCCAGCAATGGCTGGCCGAGTGACATGTGTTACTGTGTTGCAATATGTGCCATGAGACAAATAGTCTACCTTGTCACAAAGTGGTTGTTGGAAGAATGTAGTGATACTGCCATATGAAAGGCAAATACAGTGCAACTTGGAATTTATACCTCCATGTAACATACATCATACGCATCAATGTTGTATTGAAAATCAGATAGTAGCAAGTCAAATTGTCAATCAGATTACATCTAACATAGGAAACCATTAGCATTTCTCTCTTTCATTGTAGAGGATGTATCTACACCTCCTGAGAAGCTGCCTGTATGGGATGACAATCTGGCTGAGGATGACACCCTGAAAACCTTTGACCAAGACAACCTTTGGCAATCCTGGCCTCTTTTGACACAATATCTCCTGTTACAGGAAGGAATGACATCATTGTGATGTCTCCTGAAGATCCATCCATCACCTAACAAACACCACTTGCTAACCAACTCCGCGCCACGGATTCTGAGACCCCCAAGTAGAATTCCAATGTCATGCAGTAGGAGTCCTGCAGGAGATGGTAGATGTGGTGCAAGTGGGAATGGAGATCAAGGTGGGCACCTTAGAGGCAGTCTGTATCAGTCTCAGTCCCAGTAAGGACATCTCGTCTGTTATACGAGGCACTACCCTCAGCTGTGTGGACTCAAACAGTCCCTGGCTGACATCACTGGTGTCATGAGGTAGAGGCACGAACAACGGCCCTGCCAAGGTGGCACCATGGAGGTAGCCAAACAGCTGAGGACAGCTGGGGTCCATGGAGCGGAAGCAGGATGTATATATCGCCATAATGTGGACCTACCACCGACAACCTGGTGCTGTGCTGGCAAACCAGCATACCCTTCTTAGTGCAGTGCTGCCACACTTGGCACAGAGACATGCTTCTGCAGACTGGGGCTCCACATCTTCAGCCTCTGAAGTGTGTGAGCCTCCTTCACCTCCAGCTCACAGGAAGTACCACACACATCAGAGGAAGAAGATGTGAACTTCACCTCTTTCCAATATAAATGTGGCTGTTAGCATTTCTCTGTAACAAATTGCCAGTTGCTCCTTTGCGCAGTGCTGATAATCATGTCTGTGTACTTTCCAATTGGTACTGTCCTGAATTTGCTATCCCACCTGTTGATCCCACCCATTTGTGGACTGTCAATGTGGCCTATCTTCCCTATTGGCAACTTGTTAATTCTCTTTCTCACTGAAACACGCCTCTCCTCCACATGTTCCATGCAGTGTATCCCCCATGAACTCTGTCTGGGCAAGCAATGGCTCAAAAATCATTTGTGTTTGTTGCCATAAGAACTGTGCTTGTGATCCTACACATTTTTGCATATGTAATGCACTGAGTTCAACCTGTGTGTCATATGCTTGTTAGAGTCTGGACTAATTAGAACATTGTGATGTTTGTGAGCCAAAGACATCAACTGCTCCTCAAAGGGACATGTGTGTAATGGATCCACGGAAAAAGCTACACAAGCTGAGTGAAATATATTTGGTGAAACTAATATGTATGTACACTGGCAAGTAGTTACTCAAGGTCATAAGTATGAAGTGCAACAAGTAGCATGCAGTCAGTTATAATGGTGAATGAAGTCACAGCACTGGTGAAGAACACATTCATGGAAACTACCTAGCAAATAACACTGCTGTGACAAGCAAACGATGCAAGGGTGAATGTGTAAGTGGCTGGCATCAATGTGTGACTCCAAATCTCCTTGATTAGTGGCAATGATTAGACATCACTATCCCTTCAATGCATGTTGTATGGCCTATGCACCCAAAGCAATAATATGTGTTTACTTGTTTTGGCCTGTCTATCCATTCACATCAAGAGCGCCACTTACAGTTCCCAACTTTGTTTATAGATACCTTATCTGATACAATGCCAAACTTTAAAGATTCCTCTCCAAAGGTCTTTCACCTAGTCACACATGTATTTAAACACTGTAGCAAAGATTACTGCATGTACGTAACACACCCTAAGCAGATAGAACTCATACACAGAAAAAATGAAGTAGACCTGTATGTATAAAATCTTGATATTTAATAGAAACATACAACTGATCCTACCTAAAACTACCTAACTTACACTGAACTATCTAACCTAAACTATATCTAAACTAAACTATGCTACCTAAACTATACTACCTTATCCTAAACACTATCAAATACTGCCTTACCCTAACTTATCTTACTCTACACATATAACACGGCATGTTAAACATTAACTGCCCACCTCCCTTAATACACATCTTCATTCAAAAAGAACATAAACCACACTTATGCACTAACTATATTTGTTTGTATTTTCTTTCTTTCTTTCTTTCTTTCTTTATTATTTTCTATTAAAACACATATCCTAAATATCAACTCCCACCTACTAAATAACCCACACACTCCTATACCCACGTAACAACCCAACCCCATCTGAAATATTAAAACTACTAACCCTAACCTAACCTAAGCCTACATTAACTAAGCCTAAACTATGCTATAAAAACAGTGTAATAAAAACACAAATTAAAACATGGGGAAGGTCAGAAAGGGCCCCTGTGGCCTACAATTGCTCTCCAATGCGGTCTACAGACTGCTGGATTGTTTGCAAAAAATGTATTGCTGTGTCCACTTTGTGTTCCAGGACTGCCACCTGAAGCGTCAGGTCTGACATGTCCTGCATCACAAGCTGTTCAGAAGTGGAACCATGTCCAGTGGGTTAAGACTGGGGCTGTGGTGGTCCAGGCGCCTACTGGAAGATGTACTGGGCATTGGGAATGAGGCACCTCCCTGGTCCACAGAGACATTCAGGCTTGGGTCTGGCTGATCATGTGTTGCTGGTCACTGTGGAGTTCTGCGCCAATTGCCGGCGGTCCTCTCCTCAACACATTGTTTTGCCTTCCTGTGGAATGACTTGGCCATGTGGCAGATGTGCCTGTACTGCTCCTAATGGAGGAGGTGGTTCTTCTTCTGCTCTGGAATCACATTGTCTGTTGAGCAGACTTGAAATGTATCAGACAAAGCATAACTAGGAGCTGTGTCAATCGTCATTATACTTCACCCAGTTTAGAAAATCACATGGGGCATCTCTAAAACCCCCAAATTATCTTGAATTATAAAGTGAATATCCATCTAGAAGTACATTTACTTCTCAAAATTTAAGAAGGCCAAAGTACAAAAGTGTTGGCAATGCTGGATATTGCAATTGCATTGTTTGGACAAATCTAAGTATAACCATGTCAAAACTGAGAATGCTCAGGAACAATGACATTGTGTACACATAGTATGGTACACATGTCCCTAGTAATTGATAATTTCTGTTTCGTCTGGAGCCTGACATGAGTTTGAGTCCATGGCATTAAACTAGGTAAGACGAGCAATGTCTGGCAAGTACATGTATTGTGATTCAACATTGTGTACATGAAATGGCAAGGATACAACTCTAGACACATTGCTGCATAGGAATACTATGTCCCAGATATTAGAAACATAAATGGAGGCTGGCTAGCTAATTCGCATCAAACAGAGATGATGGATACATCTCTAAATTGACTAATGTAAATACCTGGAGGGCCATTCCATGGCTTATCACATGCAGTTAATGTAATAGCATGTGCCCCTCTACACAGCCTATTGTCTGTCCCTATATGTCAGCTACTAATGTCACCTTGCTGCACATCATCACTCGGCATACCAATGTGATGGATCTGTGCATGCATGCTGTACATCTCATGTGCACAAGTATCTTGTGATATAACTAGCAAGTGTTAGCCAAAGTGTAATCCTGGATGACATTTTTGTTACAAGCAGTTAAGGGTAACACCACCAGAAGGTGGATTGTGTAATGGACTGTAGGATGATGTGTCTAATCAGGAACCTGTTGAACAGACTGTGGACCAAGTACAAATACATCACTACTTGCAAAATGGCACAAGGGTGCCTGCCTTTCATAGGTCTGTGACCCTAATGATTTGATATACAACACTCTGCAAGGTGTTACATTAGCCGTGGATTTCTCAAATCTACATATCCATAACAATGCTAAACACATCAGACAGTAGGCATGCTTGTTCCTTCCTTTCAATTAGCTCAGTGCATGTCAATGCTGCGCAGTAAATAGACATCGTCTATCCATGTCCTGTACAGGCACAATGAGGAATTTGGTACATCAACACACCAACATGTATGGGAAATGTTCAGATGTCCCCCAAAGAGACTGTCAAACATTTGGACATAATTACATGTGAGTGTGTTCACCTGTAGCCTACATTGGGCCCCATTTACAAGAGGCCTGCGCTGCTGGAGCCTTACCTTTTTTTTATGCAAAGGTGGCACAGCCCTCTCAATCATTTCTTTGAGGTGATGCAAAGCCACCTTGCATGGTTTGGCATGGCCTCATAGATATGGAGCAAAGCAAGGCCGCGCAAAGCACTGCGTAGCCATACTCCACATCTAGGAGGCATTCCATGTGTATTTTGGTAGCTTTTCCTAAACATCACCCCTGGGTTTTGACACATTTCCAGATTCACAAGTATCTGGAAGCCTGGGGAGGTGTCATATCTACATGTCTCCCCAGGGGAGGTGTAATAAAGTGAAGCATTTTTATTTAGCATTGTGTTTTTCTGATGTGTACATGTGCTGCATTAGCAGCATACTTAGAAAGAGGAAAATCCCTCCATTATTGTTTTTGTGTCAAAAGGTGTCCCTTCCTGCACAAAAACAATGGTGCCAACAACACAGACACCCGTGCACCATGGTGCAAGGATGCCTGCAATGGCAAAAGGCACCGATTTGTGCACCTGCACAGGCAGAAAGGACAGGAATGCTCTGTATGTCATTAATACGAAACATTCCTGCACTCTCCTTATGATGTAGGGCAGCACAGCAAGACGTCTTGCTGAACTGCCCTGTGCCAAAAATTTGGAAATGAGGCCCAAAGAGTTTCACAGACACATTTGTGAGTTAGTAATGACCTGGAATGCCCGGAGTCAACAATACCTGCACAGTGCTGGTGGGGCATGAAACAGCTCTGGGGCTGCCATGCACTACATGGTCCGTGTGGGCTGATGCCAGTCCAGTGTTAAAATGGCTCAGTTGCATGCTTCTTTTTATCAACCTAGTCAGGTGGAGGGGTGGCATTCTGACCATAAAACATATGTGACCCTTAGAGTCATAGAATAAAAATCACATGTTAGCAAAGGAGACTCATCTATAATCTCACAGCATATTTGTATTTACCAACAGCTCTCCCCACTTCAACTCCGAAGTGATCAAGGAGGTCAACCATCCAGCTGACCACATCTGCCTAGCGATGCTTCAGCTGATGCCTCAAACGGTCCACCTTGAAAAACCTGTGTATGTTCTGCCCACCTTCTCCCACCACATCTTCTGCTCCTGGGTTGGATAGCCCTGGATTACCCGATCCCCACTGCCAATCATGCTGGGGAGGTAGTGGGTTATCAGCCTCAGGAACCCTCCGCACTCCTGCTCGGTCATGTTCCACACTCTCCCCCTGCAAGAAAATGACACAATGAACCAAATGTGTGTTTAATAATGTAGTGTATTTTGAAATGCATGTAATGTATTTCAGGTATCAGTGTATTGCCTGTTGTTATATTGCTTGATGTCTTTGAATGTGTTGCATCAGGAGCCACAATGACAGTGCACAACCTTTTAGGTGAGGCACTGTCAGTACGCCTCCTGACATCTTCTTTGCATCTGTGCCTGCATCCATAGTACGTGTAGAGGCAAATAGATTGCCTCATTTTAATGGGACCATGCCCCCTTCAAATGAGAGAATACCCTCTGGTGATGGCGCTAGTGCTATAAGTGCACCAGTACTATTGGTTTCACATAAGGGGCAGTAGAAGTGTCTGTAGTCTCTTCTGTGATTCCAAAATGTCCCAGGTGTGCACAAAGTGCGTGCAAACACCCTTTGTGTCCCCGGGCACTTCTATAATGCCACCCCTGGTGTGAATACTGGTGCACGCAAAGTAGCTGTTTCTATTTGCCAGGCATATTAAGGAGTCTATTAAATAATCTTTGATGCAACGCCAGGCAGCAAGACCAATTAACTTGAGCATTGTGTCAAAGAGAGAGTGCAGAACTGCCCCATATGTATGAAGATAAGGATCATTTCTGCTCTCTCCTTGTGCTGATGCACTTCAGGAAGCCTAGTGCCAACATAGCATGGTGGCAGGGTGCCTGCATTGTGAGGAGTATTGTTTTCATGCAGGAATAGATACCTTTCTGCATGATAGCAATCCCTCAAGGCATTTTCCTCTTCCTATGTGTGCTGACTAATGCAGCCCGGATAGCTAGGGGAAATAAGAAGGATCTAAAATATTTTTCTCCTCATTACGCCATCCTCTGTAAGGCATGGAAAAATCACGCAATCCCAGGTGTACAAACCTTTGAAAATCTGGGATTGCATGAAATCCATGGGCGAATGTACGGGAATGCCCATGTTCCCCCATGGAACGCCTTCCAAAATGAAATGTAACACAATGCACCACAAGCCGCTGACTTGCATTACATTTTTTTCTAGCCCACACACACCAGTGCACATTGTCCCTTGCCTGGCTTTTTAATTCTCTACTAGTATTTTGTGTCACAGATGCACAACAACAGTGGTGCAAACATGAAGCAAAATTGTACAAAATATAACCATGAGTGACCTGGAGTGATGTACGTTAGGGGGCGCATATACAATGGTCCTGGGGGGCACAGGACTCTCACTCATATTAATTTTGCAATGCAAAGCTACCATGCATGGCTTGGCATAACCTCATGATTACTGAATAAGGCAAGGGAGGGTAAAACATTGCATTGCTTTACTCTGCATCAAGGAGGTGTTCCATGGGCCATGCAGTAGGTGTTCACCCGCAATGTCTATGGAGTTTGACACTGACCTAGATTCTCAGACTCACATGAACCTGGTGCAGACCAAAAAGCTTACACATCCCCAGAAGAGGCAGAACAAGGAGGATTTTTTAAAACTTATTGGGGGTCATTCCAACCTTGGCGGTCGGTGTTAAAGCGGCGGCTAAACCGCCAACAGTCTGGCGGTAAAAAAAATGGAATTCCGACCCTGGCGGAAACCGCCAACAGAGACCGCCACTTCAACACACTGCCCGCCACGGCGGGACAAACCGCCAACAGACAGGCGAGAGTCAATGTACCGCCCACCCCATCACAACCTACCAATCCGCCACCTTTTCCGGGGCGGTAGCCCCGCTGATAAAAACACGGCAGAAACAGCCATTTCTAACGGAAAACGCTCACCTCCATACACCCCACGAGGAATCTGGACAGCATGGAACCCGAACTCCACATCCTCCCAGCAATTGTCTTCCTGCTCCTCTACCAAGAGCACGAACGCCGGCGCAGAAGACAACGGTGAGTACTGCACCTACGACACAGGGGAGGGGGGATGGAAAAAATTACGGGGACACACATACGCGACACACCCACCCCCACCCTCACCCACTACAACACACACATCAATGCATAGCAACAACTCAGAGTTACATCCCCCAAACCCCCCAGAAGAATGCGATGACAAAAGGAAATGGTTCTAAACATTGGAAAATATTGTATCACTGGCTTAAAAATATATCACACTTCTAAAACCTTTATATAAATACATTTTAAAGTCCGATCATTGTAGCAGGCATTGTCCGTGGACCACTGGGCCCAAATCACATGGGCAAAGCCCACACAGGATACCTGACTCTAACGGAGAGAACACTGCAGGGGCATCAGATAGCAAAACTACAGGCACCTCAGGGGGAAGGGAAGGGGGGGCACCTCAGCCGGATGAGTCCACGACGCCAGATCCACGAGGGTCCTCCATGGCCACTGTTCCATCCTGGGGAGTGCAAAGCCACAGTCTCTCAAGTTTCTACATTGGGTGGTTTGCCCACTATTACATCCTGGGGGGTGCAAAGCCACAGTCTCTCAAGTCTCTCCAGTGGGTGGGTTGCCCACTGTTACATCCTGGGGAGTGCAAAGCCACAGTCTCACAAGTGGATAACAGTCTCCACTAGTTCTGGAGGGGGACTGGTGCCCAGAGTGCTTCATGCAGCCCTGCCCGACACAGAGGCGGGCCTGCCCCTTCCGCCAATGGGCCAGCGGTGCTTGAGACGGCGGTGCCCTGTTCAGCGGTGCTTGAGACGGCGGTGCCCAGTTCAGCGGTGCTTGAGATGAAGGGCCCTGTTCAGCGGTGCTTGAGACGGCGATGCCCAGTTCAGCGGTGCTTGAGACGGCGGTGCCCAGTTCAGCGGTGCTTGAGATGAAGGGCCCAGTTCAGCGGTGCTTGAGACGGCGGTGCCCTGTTCAGCGGTGCTTGAGATGAAGGGCCCAGTTCAGCGGTGCTTGAGATGAAGGGCCCTGTTCAGCGGTGCTTGAGATGGCGATGCCCAGTTCAGCGGTGCTTGAGATGAAGGGCCCAGTTCAGCGGTGCTTGAGACGGCGGTGCCCTGTTCAGCGGTGCTTAAGATGAAGGGCCCAGTTCAGCGGTGCTTGAGATGAAGGGCCCAGTTCAGCGGTGCTTGAGATGAAGGGCCCAGTTCAGCGGTGCTTGAGATGAAGGGCCCAGTTCAGCGGTGCTTGAGACGGCGGTGCCCTGTTCAGCGGTGCTTGAGATGAAGGGCGCAGTTCAGCGGTTCTTGAGATGAAGGGCCCTGTTCAGAGGTGCTTGAGACGGTGGTGCCCTGTTCAGCGGTGCTTGAGATGGCGGTGCCCTGTTCAGCGGTGCTTGAGACGGCGGTGCCCTGTTCAGTGGTGCTTGAGATGAAGGGCCCAGTTCAGCGGTGCTTGAGACGGCGGTGCCCTGTTCAGAGGTGCTTGAGATGAAGGGCCCAGTTCAGCGGTGCTTGAGATGAAGGGCCCAGTTCAGCGGTGCTTGAGATGAAGGGCCCAGTTCAGCGGTGCTTGAGACGGCGGTGCCCTGTTCAGTGGTGCTTGAGATGAAGGGCCCTGTTCAGCGGTGCTTGAGATGAAGGGCCCTGTTCAGCGGTGCTTGAGACGGCGGTGCCCTGTTCAGCGGTGCTTGAGACGGCGGTGCCCTGTTCAGCGGTGCTTGAGACGGCGGTGCCCTGTTCAGCGGTGCTTGAGACGGCGGTGCCCAGTTCAGCGGTGCTTGAGATGAAGGGCCCTGTTCAGCGGTGCTTGAGACGGCGGTGCCCTGTTCAGCGGTGCTTGAGACGGCGGTGCCCAACTCAGCGGTGCTTGAGACGGCGGTGCCCAGTGCAGCGGTGCATCGGATGAGTGTCCAGCTCAGCGGATCCGGCCATGGCATGGAGGTCATTCGCCACCTGACCTGTGGCTGGCGGTGCCTTCCTGCCCATCTGTCATGTGGCTGGCGGGGCCCTCCTGGGCTGCAGTACCGGGCCTGTGGGTGTCCTCCTGCCCTCCTGGGATGGGGCTTCGGGGCCCTCCTGGGCTGCAGTACCGGGCCTGTGGGTGTCCTCCTGCCCACCTGGGAGGGGGCTGGCGGGGCCCTCCTGGCCAGCTGGGCTGCTGGCGGACTTGTCGGGCGTGCTGCCCTTCCCAGCCTTCCCTGTTCGCCTGTGGCCCTTCCCCACCTTTGGCGGTGTGCCAGGTGGCACCACACCTCCTGCCGGAACCATGGAAGGGATTTTGGTCCCTGGTGTCTTCGGCCTCTCGCGCCGGCCACTGACAATCTTCGGATGTTTTACCGGGGGTGGGCTGGCCGTGCCTTGGCTCCTTACTGAACTGGCTGCCCTTGAGGGTGGGGGACTCCACAGCCCATGGCACACTGTCATTACAGGTCCCGCTTTTGTGGTGCCTGAGGTGCTGACTGGAGTCCTATGAGATGGACGGGATGAGGGAGTTGTTGGAAAGAGGTCAAGTTTGGAAAGGAAAAGCAATTTAGGAACAGAGGGACGGGTAGGTGTAGTGGGTATGGGAGTGGAGGAAGAGGTTGTGGTTGTAGGAGTCTTCAGTCTGGTGTCTTTGGGTGCAGGTGCTTGGGCTGGATGCTGTCGTGAGGTGGATGGCTGTTGGGTGGGTGGCTGCCTGCGTTTGTGTAGCTTGGAAGAGGGGATCACAGACACAGTGGGAGAGGACACAGGGGACATGTAAATGGTAGTGGGGGTGGTGACTGCACGTGTGCAGGGGGTTCTGGTGGGTGTGCTGGTGATGGACGTAGTGGCTGAAGATGTTGTGCATGCAGGAGTGAGTGGAGACGTGACAGGGACGGAGGAGGGAGACGAGGAGGAGGGGGACACAGTGGAGGCAGTGGGTGTTGGTATGTCTGTATGTGGATGTTGCTTGTGTAAATGCTTGTGTGATGTGTGGTGCTTATGTCTGGATGAGCTTCCCTTGGGTGTTGAGGTGTGTGCAGGCTGGTCTGATGGTGTGTCTGGGATAGGCAGAGGTACAGGTGATAGGGTGTGGGTGGAGGAAGTTGGAGGGGGGACGCTAGAGACAGGGACAATTGCTGCCATCAGTGCTGAGGCCAGAGTGTTGAACGATCGCTGATGGGCAGCCTGACCAGAATGAATGCCCTCCAGGTATGCATTACTCTGGTGCACCTCCCTTTCTACACCCTGGATGGCATTCAAAAGGGTAGACTGCCCAACAATGAGCGTCCTCAGGAGGTCAATGACCTCCTCACTGAGGGCAGCAGGGGTGACAGGGGCAGGGCCTGAGGTGCCTGGGTAGAAGGAGATGCCCACCTTCCTGGGTGAGCGGGCACGGGTCAAACGCTGAGGGGCTGCTGGGAGGGCGGTGCTGGTGCGCTGGGTGGCGGCTGTACCTGTTGGTCCGGGGGGCACGGATGTTGCCGCCACCACAAGCGAGCTCCCTTCAGAGGACGAGTCCGTGTCACTAATGTCTGCACGAGTCCCCGCTGTGGAGCTCCCCTCGACCTCCGTCCCACTGGTGTATTCGGAATCCGTTGCATGGCTCTCCAGGGCCATGTGGGATGCAGCTCCCTCGTGCTCCGATGCCACTTCTCCTCCGCCTGATGATGCTAATGCACACATGAACAGGAAGACCACAAAAAAAGGGGGGGGAATAAAGACATGTTGAGTGCAGGCATTGGCGACACCGTTGGTGGAGAGGACAGACACAGAAGCCCCCTGCACTACGCCGCGCACTTGGGGTCCACTACTCAATCCGTGGGACATGGCCTACAAGCCTATGGACGACAACTGCACACATAGATGACACAGGGCCATGGATAACTGTACTTGGCACCCTACAGAGGTGGGGGGCGGGGGCACAGGGCCATGCCTTACGGAGGGGCCTAGCCTACAGAAATCGCCCTGGCCTAGGGATACCCACAGCTCTCCTCCCCCACCCAGACACCTCCACTGCGCACAAAGTCAGCAGAATGAGGTTGTACTCACCCCCTTGTGTCTGCTGTGATGTCCTCACGCGCCCATCCAAATCGGGGTAGGCCACCACCAGGATCTGGGACATCAGGGGGGTCAAAGTACGACTGGCACCCCTCCCACGTTGGGAGGCCATCCCCAGCTGAGCCTCCGCCGTCTTCCTGCTCCAGCGTCAGATGTCCTCCCATCTCTTCCGGCAGTGGGTGCCCCGTCTGTGGTGGACCCCCAGGGCCCGGACGTCCTTGGCGATGGCACGCCAAATGTCTATCTTCTGGTGGGCGCTGACCTATGTGAAATGTACAGGGGGAGAAAAAGAGTCATCACCTTCTGCACCCTCAATGTGAGTGGCCCCCCATCCCTACCCTTGCCATGTGGCACATCCTGTCATCCGTCGTCTGATGCTTGCCTCATTCGCTCCCCTCCCCACCATCTTTCATCCACCCGACTCAACACAGGCATTGGCCACAAAGCATGGTCCCAGTGTACTTACCTGTTGGTCTGGAGGACCATAGAGTAGCGCATACTGGGGGAGGACCCTATCCACGAGTTTCTCCAATTCCTGAGCAGTGAAGGCAGGGGCCTTTTCCCCAGTCGCATGAGCCATTGTCTCTTCCAGACCGAGGTCACAGCAGCACTTGCAGTGTAGGTCCTCTCCTGTCGAAGATCAGGTATCGAGTGATTAATCAGATAGAAAATGGTGGTCACGCCCGCGGCAGTGCGTACCGCGACCGCCGGCGCACATCGTCATTGGCTCCTGAGACCCATAGGGTTCAACCAATGCTGCTTTGCGCCGCGGTCTTCGACTGCCTACCGCCACGGTGTGCCACGCCAGAGCATTGACCTCACATCCCATTGTCACACTTCACAGGTCAGGCAGCCGCCATTTCAGGGGCCCACATGGCTTACTTTTAACTGCGTCACACATACCCAGGCCTTGCATCAACACTCCTACAAACCATTCAATGCATTGGGAATTGTGTTTTGTGCAAACTGTGGTTACGTACCTGTGGGCTGATTGACTCTGTGCTCGCTGTTGTCCTACATAGGCACCGTCCGCTGGGACATGCGAGGAGATGGAGGAATCTTCCCGTGTACAGACCGCTGGTAGACCTGTCGACAATGGAGGAAAGACATGTCATACTGACATACAGGCTTGACCGAGCCACTATTCAGGAACTGTGTGCCCAGCTGGAGCCAGACTTGATGTCACCCATCCGCCAACCCACAGGGATCCCACCTCTAGTGCAGGTGCTGTCAGTACTCCATTTCTTTGCAAGTGGGTCATTTCAAACAACAGTGGCCATATCATCAGGGATGTCCCACCCTATGTTTTCCAAGGTGTTGTCCAGAGTGTTGTCTGCCCTTCTGAAATACATGCGGAGCTACATTGTTTTCCCTGAGGTGGAGGATTTGCCTACAGTGAAAGGTGATTTCTATGCCCTTGGACATATCCCCAACATCATAGGTGCCATTGATGGGACACATGTGGCTTTAGTACCCCCCAGCAGGAGTGAACAAGTGTACAGAAACAGAAAGAGTTATCATTCGATGAATGTACAGATGGTGAGTTTGGCAGACCAGTACATCTCCCATGTTAATGCCAAGTTCCCTGGCTCTGTGCATGACGCCTACATCATGCGGAATAGCAGCATCCCTTACGTGATGGGTCAACTCCAGAGGCACCGTGTGTGGCTAATTGGTGACTCTGGTTACCCCAACCTGCCCTGGCTACTGACCCCAGTGAGGAATACCAGGACAAGGGCAGAGGAACGGTACAATGAGGCCCATGGGAGAACTAGGAGGGTGATCGAGCGGACCTTCGGTCTTCTGAAGGCCAGGTTCCGCTGACTCCATATGACAGGTGGATCCCTATTGTACTCACCAAAGAAGGTGTGCCAGATCATTGTGGCCTGCTGTATGCTTCACAACCTGGCTTTGCGACGCCAGGTGCCTTCTCTGCAGGAGGATGGTCCAGATGCTGGTGTTGTAGCAGCTGTGGAGCCTGTGGAGAGTGAAGAAGAGGAAGCCGAAGAGGACGACATAGACAACAGGAACACAGTAATACAGCAGTATTTTCAATGACACACAGGTAAGAGTCCAACCCGTCATATTACATATACTTAACCCCTACTACCTCTCTACTGTCTGACCTGTATGGTAACTGAGTTGTGACTTTCCCTTCCAATTTCAGTGGTATGTTGGCATCACAATGTAAATATGCATTTTGGGATGGTAATGTCTAATACATTAGTACAAAATCACAGCCAGACTCCTGATTGTTTTGTCGAATAACTGTTTATTTCAATGTCCTATATTGGTGGGTGGTTGCAAGTCGGTGAGGGGTGATGGTGGAGGATTGTCCATGGCAGAGTCCAGACTATTAGTCTCACAGATGCAATGTCCAAATGCCTGTGGAAAATGGAGCATGGGCAGTATAAGAATGGACAGGATGTCAATGTGGGACAGTAGGATGGCAATCAGGGAGGTATCCTTTCCTGGCGGGGGTCTTGGCATCTTACTCTGTCTTCTTCCTGGATCTCAGGGCCCGCTTGCGGGGTGGTTCTCCTTCTGCAGGGGGTGGGGTGCTGGTGGCCTGTTGGTCCTGTGGCGGGGCCTCCTGTCCACTAGCGCCGGCGGAGGTGGTAGGCAGTTCTTGGTCCATGCTAGTGTCAGGGGCCCTTTGTCCTGCCACAGTGTCCCGCAATGTGATGACTACCTGATTCAGAGCCCCTACAATGGTGGCCATGGCAGAACTGATGTTTCGTAGTTCCTCCCTGAACCCCAAATACTGTTCCTCCTGCAGAAGCTGGATCTCCTGAAACCTGGCCAGGACCGTCGCCATCGTCTCCTGGGAGTGGTGGTAGGCTCCCATGATGGAGGAGAGGGCCTCGTGGAGAGTGAGTTCCCTGGGCCTGTCCCCCCCCGTCGCACAGCAGCCCTCCCAGTTCCCCTGTTTCCCTGTGCCTCTGTCCCCTGGACCGTGTGCCCACTACCACTGCCCCCAGGTCCCTGTTGTTGTTGGGGTGGGGGGTTAACCTGGGTGCCCTGTAGTGGTGGACACACCGCTGATTGACGTGTCCTGTGGACTGAGGAATGGGCCCGCTGGGTAGGTGCTGTGCTGGTGTTGCCAGAGGGCGGAAGGTCTGCTATGGGCTGTGGCTGTCTGAGGGGAACCGACTGTCCCGAGGTCCCCGATGGGCCGGGCTGGTCATCTAGATCCAGGTCGACAGAGGTGCTGTCCTCACTGTGGGCCTCTTCTGGGGGTGGAGTGGACATTTGTGGACCCTCCTGCGCGGTCACGTGGCGTTCGGGTCCTGCAGGGGTATAAAAGTATGGTTATTGCATTTGTGTGTGCCATAGCCTGTAATGGGTGGGTGCCCTTGTACCCCAGTGCTGGCATTCCCATGTGGGGGCTTTTGTGACGGTGATTTGGTGGAGGATGGATATGTGCAGTGGGCATGCTTTGGTGATGGGTGTCCATGCTTTGTGGTCGCATGCAGGGCTTGGTGTTGGGATGGGTGGGCTGTGATGTGGAGACATTTCTAAGGAGCAGGATGTGATGGGGGTGAGGGTGAGGGTGAGGGTGGGGGTATGAGTTGGCATGCTGGTGGGGTGGGGGGGATGAAGTAGTGAAGATGAGACTTACCAGAGTCCATTCCTCCACCTACTCCTGCAAGGCCCTCAGGATGCAGGATCGCCAAGACTTGCTCCTCCCATGTTGTTTCTGGGGGAGGAGGTGGTGGTCCGCCGCCAGTCCGCTGCACCGCGATGTTGTGCCTGGATACCATTGAACGCACCTTCCCCCGTAGGTCGTTCCACCACTTCCTGATGTCGTCCCTATTTCTTGGGTGCTGGTCCACAGCGTTGACCCTATCGACTATTCTGCTCCATAGCTCCATCTTCCTGGCAATGGTGGTGTGCTGCACCTGTGTCCCGAAGAGCTGTGGCTCTACCCGCACAATTTCCTCCACCATGACCCTGAGTTCATCCTCGGAGAACCTGGGGTGTCTTTGCGGTGCCATGGGGTGGTGTGTGTGATGTGTGGGGTGGATTGTGTGGTGATGTGTATTGGTGTGTTGTGTGAAGTGCGGGGAAATATTGCTGGGTGAAAGTAAAATGCGCGTCTGGGTGCTCAGTTCTCTTTTTCTCAGTGCGTGGTCCCGATTCTGTAGAAGTGGGGGTTTGTGGGTGTGTGTTTTATATTGTGTTGGGTGTGTGGGAGTGGTGTGTGTATGTGTATCAGGTGTGTGTTTTTCGATTTGTCCAATGTGGATGTGTTTTGTAAATGTGTGTGTATTTTGAGTGCGGTGGTGTGTACCGCCAATGGATTACCGCGGTTGAAAGACCGCCGCGTGGATTCGTGGGTCGTGATAGTGTGGGCGTCTATCTGTTGGCGTGACGGTGGAGGTTTGGTCATCGCCAGTTTCTTGCTGGCCTTTGGTGTGGCGGACTTTTGTGGATGTCTGTATTTTGGCGGTTTGCCTGTTGTGGGTCAGAATGACCGTGGCGGTTTACCGCGGCCGCGGCGGTATGTTGGCGGTCTTCTGACAGCGGTAAGCGGCTTTTACCGCCAAGGTTGGAATGACCCCCATTGTGTTTTCTGTATCCATGTGTGTTGCATTCTGCAACACTCACAGAACAAGCAATAACACTCCATGGATGGTTTATGTGCAGGAAGGTGCAGAGAGAACTATGATGCAACTTGACATTAGATTTGATGAAGGCATAAGTCTTTTCTATGGCACCAGGTTTACATCCATAGGTTTGCATCAGTCATCCTGAATATCCATGAGTGTTGCCTTGCAAAAACCCTTGTAAGATCCCTGCAATGCACCCATGGCACAGAGCAAACCAAGACAGCTTTTTGAGGTGCCTTGACTTACTCCATAGCTATGAGGCCATGATGGGCCACATAGGGTAACTTAGCGGGGCCTCATGGATTTGGTTGAGAGGTTTGTGCCACCTGAGGTCCAAATGTAGTGAGACACCAGTGGTACTAGCCTGTGGTACATAGGTCTATCTGTGTATTCACTGCTATCCTAGGATGTCTTGTGGATGCATTACCCACTCAGGGAGTGACATGCCCAGGCTGGTTCAGCCAGTCTACAGTGCATGTGGCATCCAAGGAACAGATGAACTGTCTAGATGAGTAATGGATGTGGCTAGTCATATCCGACACATGTAATTATGTGCATACCAACAGCTACCATAGAGTGATAACCAGCAACCACCATATCATGTTGTGGTACACACACATATGCTATAGGGGCCTGGGTCCAGGATATATGTGACATGTGCAGTGCCAGTGCAAATTAGTGCTTGCCTCAATTTTCTACCTATATTTTGGTGATCACAAGGCCAGCTTTGGTGCCCCAAATTAGTCTGATTTATTCCAAGGAGATATATGTTTGCTATTGGCAGCATCACATTATGTTGCTACATTCTGTTACACGTCCTGAATGACTCTTTTCAAACAGTGTGGGATGTGCACTGACATTGTTTGGCATACATGCACTTTCATTTTTGGTATGACTGACACTGTACTACTAATACAAGTACACTGGCCTATGCGATACACTTACTATTTGTAATACTTGTGAGTGCCAATGCCACAAACCTGCTGAATCTTTACTAGTATAGAGAGTCAGTTAACCATTGAGGAGACACTTCTCTCACACTCCTCTTTTGTGTTTGTTTGGGACCACTATTGGCATTTCTGAACTAAATCATTGTAGGAGGCTGGCCTGGTTTATAGTGGGTACCTTGGGTACTTACACCTTATGCCAGGTCCAGTTATCCCTTATTAGTGAAATGTAGTAGTGTTCTTGTAGCTTAGGCTAATAGAGGTAGCTGTAGCAGAGCAGCTTGGGCTGAACTAGGAGAAGTACAAAGCTCCTGCAATACCACTATAGTTACACAGTACTTTTACATAAATAAAGACAATACTCAGTATTAACAAAAATAAAGGTAGTTTATTTGGGTGACACACGGCCAAAAATATCTTAGAGGCAATAATCCTTCTGGAGGTAAGTATTATACACAATATATACACTAGACACCAAAATAAGGTAAGTAATTAGACATAGATAGTGCAAACAATGGGAAATGCTAAAGAATGCAATAGGAGAAAATAGGTCTAGGAGCAACAAAAACCATATACTAAGAAAGTGGAATGCGAATCACAAACTCCCCCCTAGACAAGTGTAGTGTGTACAGAATCGCTGGGAGAGGGAGAAACCCACAAAGATGAGTAAAACACCCTACCCCAGAGACCAGGAAAGGGGGATAAAGTAGGAGTAAAGTACTGCAAGTTTCCTTAGGACACACTACAAGTCATAATTAGAGTTATTGCAAGAACCAAGCAAGACTGCAAGCAACAAATGGTGGATTCCTGGACCTGAAGACCTGTAAAGAGAGGAGACTAAGTCCAGAAGTCGGAGAAGGCTCCAGAAAGGACAGGAGCCCCTGCCAACTTAGAAGAGGGTGCAAAAGAAGAGTCTCTGGTTGGAAGAAGACTACAGAAATGCACCAAGGGAAGATGGCTGCAGGTTCCTGCATGAGGCAATGGATGTCCCACGTGGAGATGTTGGAAGGAGGCAAGTTTCGGTGCTGGATTCGTCCAACAAGCCTTGGTTCAAGCAATGTTGTGGATTACGTCAAAGTGGTGCTGCCTGGACCTAGGAGGAACCTGGGGGCCTCAACTCAGACTGAGAAGGCAGAGGGGGCTCCCAACACTGGGGAGAACCAACAGATGACCAGGCAGCACCCACAGGAGTCCCAGGACATGGGGCAAAGGAGGTGCAAAATGCAGTCGGTGCAGCACTATAAAGGAAGGTCCCATGTCGCCGGAGGACAACTCAGCGAGTTAAACGTCAGCGAGGCTGTGCATGAAGGATTCTTGCAAATAGTGCACAGAGGCCTCAGGAGGTGAAGATGATGCAGTGCACAGGGGTACTGTTGCTAACGGAGAAGGCAAGCTCTTAACTCCTCCACATTTGGACAGCAGGACCTTAGGACAGTCTGTGTCGAAGGGGTCCACCACCTAAATTGCAAGGAGTACGCTCGCTGACAATAGAGGAGTCCAAGAGAACCGGTTGTCGACTTAGAAGGTACCTGCAAGAGCAGGGAAGTGTCTCCTTCACTCCACTGAAGATTTATTCGGTTCTTCTGGTGCAGGAAGAAGACAGGGAGTCCCCAGATCATGCACACTGTGGAAACTGTTGCAGTTGCTGACTGGAGCTGAAGTTGCAGAGGAAAAGTAGCCCTTCTGGATACTTTGTTGCTGTTACAGCAGTTCCTGGAGCAGACTGTGGTTGATCCAAGGCCTGAGGATGAAGAAGCAGTTGCAGAGGATTCCTTCTGGAAATTTTCAAGCAGAATCTGAAGATAAACCCACAGAAGAGACCCTAAATAGCCCTAAGAGGGTAATTGGCTACCTTATCAGGTATGGACCTATCAGGAGGGGTCTTTCACATCACCTGCTGGTACTGGCCACTCAGAGGCCTCCAGAGTGTCCCCACACCTTGGCAAACAAGATGGCTGAAGTCTGGGACACACTGGAGATGCTCTGGGCACACCCCCTGGGGTGGTGATGGACCTGTGAGTGGTCACTCCCCTTTCCTTTGTCCAGTTTCATGCCAGAGCAGGGACTGGGGGTCCCTGAACTGGTGTAGACTGGCTTATGCAAGGAGGGCACCATCTCTGCCCTTCAAAGCATTTCCTGGGGGCACTGGGAGGCTACCCCTCCTGAGCCTGTAACACCTATTTCCAAAGGGAGAGGGTGTAACACCCTCCTCCTAAAGGAAATGCTTTGTTATGCCTTCCTGGGATTGAGCTGCTCAGACCCCAGGAGGGCATAACCCTGTCTGTGAGGTGGCAGCAGCTGTAGCTGCAGTGCAAGCCTCAGAGAGCTGGTTTGGCAGTACTGGGGGGTCCTGGAATGGGGGGACTATTCCATGATCTTAGACACCTTACAATGCCATATTCGGAGTTACCATTGTGTAGCTACATATAGGTATTGACCCATATGTAGTGCGCGCGGGTAATGGCGCCCCCACATTCACGAAGTCTGGGGATTTGGCCCTGGACAGCATGGGGGCACCTTTGCTAGGAAAGGGTGCCCTCACACTTAGTAACTTTGCACCTAGCCTTTAGTAAAAGCAGTTTAGACATATAGGTGACTTATAAGTCCTGTGAAAGTGTTTGTCTGATCTCCTTATGGGTGGCAAAAAAAAATGCTGCAGCCCATAAGGATCTCCTGGAACTCCAACACCCTGGGTACCTAGGTACAATATACTAGGGACTTTTTAGGGGGTCCAGTGTGCCAATTGGAATTGGTAAATTAAGTCACTAGGCTATAGTGCCAAATTTAGAAGCAGAGTGAACATAAACAGTGAGGTTCTGGTTAGCAGATCCTCAGTGACACAGTTAAGCACTACTGACAACACACACATTAGGCCACAAACTATGAGCTCTGGGGTCCTGTTTAGCAGTATCCCAGTGAGACAGGCAAAACACACTGACATGTAGGGTTTTCACTATGAGCACTGGGGTCTTGGCTCGCAGGATCCCAATGACACAGTAAAAACATGCTGACACACTCAAACAGGCCAAAATTGGGGGTAACCATGGTAGAAAAAGGCTACTTTCTCCCAATCATGTTTGATTTTTCAAAATTAAGTCAGTGCAGATTATGTTGTTTCATTCCTTCACATATTTTTGGATGTGACAGTAGTAGTCACTGTTTTTCATTAGCTACTTCCAGAGAGAATAATGATTGTATGTCAATGTGGGACATGATAGTCTACACATGGTAGTGCACTGTGTCATCGATTTTGACAGGACACAAGGGGAGATATATTAGTCTTATGCTGTACAGTACAACTGGAAAACTATCAAAACTGCAGTGCCTCACTGATTGGGGACAGCGTAGGACATATTTTTCAACATGATGCAGTGTCCTGGGTTTGCAGCCTGCCCAGGCAAACAATGTGCAGCATTGCACCAAGACAAGCTCATTATCTAAATGTGTGGCAGCATGTCCTATGAGATTTACTTTGTGCGTGAGAGTCTACCTTGCTGCACAGTCTGAACCCTTGGAGGACTGATAGACTAGGTTTTTGTGGCACAAAATGGACCGCACACAGGATGGCATAAATATGCATGTATATGATGACTAATGTCATTTTCCATGGTACACATGACCTGAAGAGGGCAAAATAATTGAAAATCTTTCTCAGTTTCACAGGTATTGGATTCATGACTAGACTCATAACCATGGATGTTACCGGTGGGCAAACAGACACCAGAAATGGAGGACCTTCCTTCAACATGGTGTTGTAACACAGCATTCTACATAGTGTTGCATTGTTGGGGATCTTTCAACCATTTTGAGGCACACATTGGGCCTCATTTATGAGTTGTTGCCACAGGGTGGTACTGGAAGTCACTTAACTGCTCTGCCTTGCATCAAAAGGAAAGGGCAGGAATGTGCCATATTAATAAAAAACAGCGCATTTGTGTGAATAGTGGCAACACAGGTACCCTTGCTCCACGCTGCAGGTGGGTCTGCATTGTGGGCTCAACTGTTTTTATGCAGTCAGGGACACCTTCCTACATAAAAATAATCAATGGAGGCTTTTGTGTCCATTACTTACTGTTAATGGAATTACTCCTACTCCTACTCCCTCGCCTTCCTCACCTAGACCCTTCCCTTCCCCTTTTAATAAGTTCCCCTCCACCCCAAGCACCTCCTGTACAGAAACAAGCTCAAAATTCAACTCAGTTGTCCTGTACCAGGAGGGCAGGAGGGAGCAGTAAGGAAGGTGAGGGAATATGACTAGGAGTAATGCCATTAACGGTAAGTAATAGACTCATTAACTCCCATCCCTCCCTCACCTTCCTTATTAACCAATGAGACATAGCAAGTAATAAGGAGACTGACAACTGAGTTGAAACTCAGGAAGACTTTAATTACAACCATGCAGAACACAAAAATACCCCTATTCCATCAAGGAGGAAAATACCCTGTGCCCCAAAAGTGACTTCAAATGTTAAAACTCAGCAATTCTATAGTGTTGAACAAAAGTGGAGGAAGTGTCCCAAGTAGCTGCCCTACAAATCTCTACCACCGATGCACCCTGCAATTCAGCCACTGTAGCGGCCATACCACAAGTAGAATGACCCTGAATTCGTGGAGGAGGCACCCACCCCTTCAAAGCATAGGCCAGCAACACCATTGACTGGATCCAGTGACTCAAATAAGCAGTAAAAGGACTTCCCCCTTTCCTAGCAGTACCAAAATTCACAAAGAAGTATCCCCTTTCCAAAAAGCTGTAACCACCTCCAGGTACCCAAACAAAGCTGACGCACAACCAGACAATGCAACCTGACATCCGCCTCCGAGGAAGGGGACCAGACAAAAAGCAGGGAGGATCACCTCCTGGTCAGCATTAAAAGCAGAATTCACTTGTAAACAAATGAGGGAACTGTAATCAGAACCACCTGATCTGGAAAAATCTTGAAAAAAGGGAATTCGCAGGACAAGGCACCCAACTCCCCCCTACTCCTCATAGCAGTAATAGCAACCAAGAAACAAGTTTTGAAAGTCAAATGTTTCAAATCAATGTCCTCCAGAGGCTCAAAGGGTGGGTCTCACAAAACATCCAACACCAACCGGAGATTCCAACAAGGAAAAGAACGTACATGCCTAGGAAATTATTACAACAGCCCTTGAAAGAATTTAGTCATCAAATGCCCCTCATCCTTCAAATTCTGCCAAGGCCAAAGCTCTCCACCTGGAGAGACTGGCATCAGTCGCCCCTACCACAGGAATTGAAGGAGACAGAGGATCCCCCAGCCGGAGATGAGCCGGCACCAGCCACCAACCCAGCTCCATGCGAATGGACCCCGACACAGGAATCCTCGCCTGAAGATCGCAAGGATCTGGAGACCAATGGGATAGAATCCAGTTGACTAGACAAAGGAGTCTAGGGTACCAGGAATACCACCGAAGCCAAGTGACCCTGCAGACGTAACCATTGAAGAGACCGGGGAGCCACCTGTGCCAACACAACGCCCACCTGCTGCTAGAGGGACCGCAACCTTCTTTCTGACACAGTCACCAACTCCTGTGGAGTCAGAAAAGAAGCCCGGATGAACACCAAGACCTGGGAGGGCTCCAAATCTGATTTCCATCAGTTTATAAAAAATCTGTGGCCCTGGAGGACTTGCAAGACTCGTACCACTTGAACACTTAACTGGACCTTGCAGGGAGCCTGCACCAAAAGATAGTCCAAATAGGGATGCACGAACACCCACGGTCCATGAAAAAGAGCCATCAGAGGAGCCAGCCCCTTTGTGAAATCCCTGGGAGAGGGCTTGATGCCAAAGGGAAGAACACAGAACTGTGAATGGTCTGTTCCAATTGCACACCGAAGGAATTTCCGAGAGGACTCTGTGATAGGGACGTGAAGGTATGCATTCTACAGATCCAGTGAATCCAAAAAAACCTGGGCCAATCAGAGGAATAATTGCCTTTACTTTCAACATCCTGAATTGCACAGTCTTGACCCAAGAATTCACCCACCTGAGATCCAAGACATGACAAAAAAAAACAGACACCTTCTGAACGAGGAACAGGATGGAATAAGCTCCCCTTCCACGTTTCTCGAGAGGCAACCTGGAGATGCACCTTTCAAAAGAAAGTCCTGAACCCCATCTAGCAGGGCAGATCTCCTGCCGCCGTCCATAGGCAAGGGCGTCAGACGCACCCCAGTATCTGGTGGAACCAGATCGAACTCGATGGAGTACCCATTCTCCACAATGTCCAGTACCCAGAGATCTGTGACATCTTTCCGCCAAACTGACAGAAAAAGCTGCAGCTGTCCTCCAACCAGCCAATCGCCCCGATGACTGTGAATGTCAGGAGTCCTTCTTGGAGGCCCCTTTCGTAGACGGAACCAAGGCCCATATTTATACTTTTCGACGCACAACTGCGCCAACGCAGTTGTGCGTCAAAAAATGTAACGCCGGCTAACGCCATTCTGAAGCGCCATGCGGGCGCCGTATTTATTCAATGACGTTAGCCGGCATTAGCCGGCGGCGCTGCCTGGTGTGCGTAAAAAAAAATGACGTACACCAGGCAGCGCCGGCGTAGGGGAATATGGAGCTTGGGCGCCAAAAAATGGGGCAAGTCAGGCTGAGGCAAAAATATCGCCTCAACCCGATTTGCGCCATTTTTTTCGACTCCCAACCCCCATAGCAAAGACAGGAGTCATGCCCCCTTGCCCAATGGCCATGCCCAGGGGACTTCTGTCCCCTGGGCATGGTCATTGGGCATAGTGGCATGTAGGGGGGCACAAATGAGGCCCCCCTATGCCACAAAAAAAAATAAAAATACTTACCTGAACTTACCTTATGTTCCCTGGGATGGGTCCCTCCATCCTTAGGCGTCCTCCTGGGATGGGCAAGGGTGACAGGGGGGGTCCCTGGGGGCATGGGAGGGCACCTCTGGGCTCCTTCCGAGCCCACAGGTCCCTTAACGCCTGCCCTGACCAGGCACTAAAAAACGACGCAAAAGCGGCTGGACGTCATTTTTTTTGACCCGCCCACTCCCGGGCGTGATTTTTGCCCGGGAGTGTAAATACGGCGCACATGCCTCGGAGTCACTTTTTTAGACGGGAACGCCTACCTTGCATATCATTAACGCAAAGTAGGTGTCCACGCTAAAAAATGACGCAAACTCCATGGACTTTGGCGCTAGACGCGTCTAGCGCCAAAGTATAAATATGGAGTTAGTTTTGCTTCGGAATTGCATCAAAAAAAACGATGCAATTCCGGCGCAAACAGAGTATAAATATGCCCCCAAATGTTTAGGAGAAAAGCAGGGCTGAAATCTAAGCTTCATGGAAGAAGAGGAAATATTTTGGACATGTTTTTGAGAAGACCTAGGATGTGTCTTCCACGATTTGCTAGACAAGGTACCCCCTTTATAAGGCAAAGCATGTTTCCGTTCTTCAAAAGTCTTAGAAATCATGGCCTGCAAATGATCCCCAAACAGAGCCCGACTCTCAAAAGAAAGTCTCAGAAGTGCAACCTTCTTCCCTGGGTCTGCCTTCCACTGCCGCAGCCAGAGAGCTACCTGGCTGCAATCAAGGCCCTAGAAGCCATAGCCGAGGTGTGCATAACATCAGAAGAAATGTCCCCCATTAACCACAGCTGCCACTCCATAACAGCCAGCATTTGTGAGAAAGTAGCCTCTTTCTGGCATGGTTACCCCCATTTTTGACCTGTTTGGCAGTGTGTTTTGACTATGTCACTGGGATCCTGCTAGTCAGGACCCCAGTGCCTATAGTTTGTGCCCCCTACATGTCAGTATGTTTCACTGTTTTTGTCAGTATGCTTGACTGTGTCACTGGAGTCCTGCTAATCATCCAGTGCTTATTCTCTCTCTGGTTCCAAATTTGTACTTACATACTGGCAACCCAGTATTCCACTCCAAAATTACATACTGGATCCCCCCCTTATAAGTACTTAGTATATGGTGTAGGAGAGTACCATCTTCCCTGGCATGTTACCCCATTTTTACTGTATGTATGTTTGTTTTTGCCTATGTGTCACTGGGACCTGCTAGCCAGGAACCCAGTGCTCATAAAGTGTGCCCTGAATTTGTTCCCTGTGTGGTGCCTAACTGTATCACTGAGGCTCTGCTAACCAGAAACTCAGTGTTTATGCTCTCTCTGCTTTTACAATTGTCACTGCAGGCTAGTGACTAATTTTACCAATTCTGATTTGCACACTGGAACACCCTTATAATTCCCTAGTATATGGTACCTAGGTACCCAGGTGTAGACGGGTCGCGGAGACCGCGTCTTACTTACCCCGAATCCGCCATTACTCGGCAGGCTCCCCGGAGATGACGTTGCGTTCCCCTGGCAACGAGGGGACGCCACGCCGTAACAGCTACGACGACTTCCGGGTTCCGGCAGAGGAAAAGAAAAAGGACAACGATCCTGGGAAGAGGCAGAACGCGACGGAGAAGCAGAACGAGACGGAGAGAACGCCGACCGGGAGAACAGAGTCACCAGCAACCCCATCGAGGATGCAAGAGTCAGAACGCAGAAGAAGTGAAGAAACGCGGGAAACGGCGAAAGGAGAAACACCGGAGATGCGAGAATGCCGCCACGACCCCGGAGGGTCGTGGCTTAATAAGGTACGGTCCCTCCTAGGGACAGGAGGGTTACGGGGAATCACGGGCACTGGGAAAAGGCCTCAGGGAGGCGGGAGGAAGGACGGGGAGGGTGAATAAGTCACAAGGGAAGGGGAAGGAAGGGAACCAGGCACTATACGAACACCAGGAGCCCTAAACCCCACCTCTGACCACCCGCTCACGGACCTACCCTGCTTGCTACCCTTTCCCTCACGAGCACAATAAACAGCCCGTTCCCGCAGAAGGACTTACCTGTTCCTTTCTTTTCTCTTCATGCCCGGAATCCGAGAGAGACGCCCACATCCTTCACAACCGGGATAGACCAGAGGGAGAGGAAACCTAAGAAAGAGAGAAAGAAAGAAATTGAGAAGAGCAGAAAACCCGAGGCTTACCAAAGATCTATAAACATTGAATAAGTGAATATCTTGTGAATAAAACAGAGAATAAAACTTCAAGCCTAAAACGCATATACCCCTTCTCTGACTCTACTTGATCCGCTCTTATAGCAGCCTACCACAGTAGTGTCAGAAGTGGGATTCAATTCCCAGGTGGGCTTACGAGCGTGCTTCATCATGAGTGAATCCCCATCCCTCGAGGATATGATTAAGCAACTGGCAGAAGGACAAAGACATCTGCAGTTGGTGTGGGAAGCACACCAAAGAGAGGCCAAGGAAGACCGGGAGGCCTTACAATCGGCCTTAAAAAGTCAGGCTACAATCTTAGCCAATAACCAACTAGTACATGAGACCGCATTACAAAAGTTAACCGATACAATAGCGACCAGTAAGGTGCATCCAAACGTTCCTAGTTCGGTCCTACAAAAGTACCAGGAGGGGGAAGACCCAGACTCGTTTTTTTCTAACTTTGAGAGGGTAGCCTCGTCTGCTCAATTGCCAGAGGACCGCTGGGGTCAGTATGTGGCACCCCTGCTTACTGGATTCCTACAGACTGCACACCAGTCCGCCAACCCTGACGGTACTACCCCTTACAAAGATATAAAAAAAAGTATCCTGGGGCGAGTCGGACATGATACGGAATATTATTGTTTAAAATTTAGAAAAATAAAGTGGAGTACGAACGAAGACCCTCGCTCCTTCTACTTTCGGGTGAAAGACTTGGCTCTAAAATGGTTGGGACCCATAGGGACAACCCGGGAAGATGTCATTAAGACAATTATTTTAGAACAGTATTTAGATTCCCTGCCCCCTAGTACTAAGAACTGGATCCGTCAACACCCAAAGGTGGACACTGAGGTTGCTATTGATTTGGCTTGTGCTTTCCATCGTTCCTCAAAAATTAAACCCTTGTCTCCGAGACCTTTCCAAAAACCTCCCACCACTCCATCAAAACCAGTTCCCAGGTATTTCCCAGAAGAAACCCGGTTCCCTAAACCCGTAGAACATCACCCTATGCAGTCCCCACAATGTTTCCACTGTGGAGAGTGGGGCCATATTGCAAGAATATGTCCAAGGAAAGCTGAAGGACCGGAACCCATGGAAATTGGGGTCACACGACGTAGAGTTCTATGTACAGGAAAAGGGAATGAGAAATTTAGATACGCTGTCACCATAAATGGACAGGTCATTTCGGCATTAATTGATTCAGGATGCAGCCAATCTGTAATCTGGAAGGGTCTAATCCATCTTGATACTTCCGTTACCGACAACTGGGTCTCCATCTGTTGTATACATGAAGACAAAGGAAGTTATCCCCTCACAATGGTTAGAATTGAATGGGGTCCCTTTCAGGATATGGTTTCGATAGGGGTTATGGATCGATTAATCGAGGACTGCATTATAGGGACTGATTATACTCAATTCTATGACCTATTAGACCAAGTCCACGGACCCACTGTGACTCCCGAGTGGTGGACCGAAGCCCCTTTTTCCGATTCCTCCATTGAAGTTCCACCCCACCGAAAGAAACTCACACGAAATGAGAAAAGACTTGAGAGAAAACAATATCAGGAAGCCCGAAAGATGAAGGAAGTTCCTAAACTAGTAGCAGAAATTAGCAGCAGGCCCATCTCCTTCCAAACCAGCCAGAGAGAAGATCCTACCCTTTCCCACGCCTGGAGCTCGGCTAAAACAGAGATCACCAATGAGGTGGGTCCCTATTTTCTTGTCAAGAAAAACCTCCTATACCGAATAACTATAACTGTTAAGGGAGAAACCAAGCAACAATTAGTAGTCCCTGAACCATTTCGAGCCCAAGTACAGTTTTTAGCCCATAATCAACCCGGGGGAGGTCATTATGGTCGGGAAAAAACAGAAGAATATCTTATGCGAAAATTCTATTGGCCCGGAGTGTATGCTCAGATACGCAGATACTGTTCCCAATGTCCTAGATGTCAATTAACTGAACCAGGAATGCCCCGGAAAGCACCACTATACCCTTTACCCATTATTGATATCCCTTTTAAACGGGTGGGTATGGACCTCGTAGGACCCCTACTTCCCTCTTCTAAAGGACATACTTACATTTTAGTCATAGTTGACTATGCGACTAGATACCCCAAAGCCATACCCCCTCCAGCATGACAACCAAAACAATAGCACAAGCCATGATAACAGTGTTCTCCCGAATAGGTTTTCCCCAGGAAATACTGACAGATTAAGGTACACCCTTTATGTCAAAACTCATGAAACAGATATGTCAGATATTAGGGATCACCCAACTACGGACCTCGGTCTATCACCCCCAGATAGACGGGTTGGTAGAACGATATAACCGCACTATAAAGACATTGCTGTGGACGAGTCCGGTCGCAACTGGGATCAGAAGCTTCCCTTGGTCCTGTATGCCATATGAACCCACGAACAGGCTTCTACGGGACACAGTCCCTTTGAATTGGTTTTCGGGAGACAACCTCGTTGTCTCCTGGATCTGGCTGCCGAGACGTGGGAGGAAGAACAGGAAGAAGGGAAACCCCTGATTGACTATATCCACCAACTCAAAAGTCAGTTACAGACCCTCTGGGACGACGTCCATAGTCATTTAGTCACGGCTCAAAAACAACAAAAATCATACTATGACAAGGGAAGCAAAATACGTTCTTTTCTCCCCAATGATCAGGTCCTCATCATGCGACCTACATCTGATCATAAACTGATTGCTAAATGGCAAGGACCCTTTAGGGTTATTAGAGCAGTCTCTCCTGTTACTTACCTATTAGAGATAAACACCTGCCCGAGGAAAACCCAAATTTACCATATAAATTTATTAAAACAATGGAGACTTTCAGAAGAGACTGAGGAACAAACAGACACAGGTTGTTTTGTCTCCTCTACCAAAGAATGGGAACTAGATCTATGCCCTTTAAGAATAACACATCCAGAAGAGAAACCCAGTATTAATAAGGAGCTAACCGAAACTGAAAAAAACCAATTATACATCCTAATCGAACAACATCCCCATTTCTTCTCAGAAATACCGGGAAAAACTTAATTGATATATCATCACATTAAAACACCTGAAGGACATGTAGTACGTCTTCGTCCTTATCGCATCCCTGAAGCACGAAAACCAATAGTTGAAACCGAAGTCGAAACAATGTTAGCGTTAGGGGTCATTGAACCCTCTGACAGTCCCTGGAATTCCCCGGTAGTGTTGGTTCCTAAACCAGACGGATCGATTAGATTTTGTATTGATTTTCGCAAACTTAATGAGATCTCCCTGTTCGACACCTACCCTATCCCCAGAGTAGATGACATCTTAGAGAAATTAGGGAAGGCTCGTTACTTATCCACCCTTGACTTAACCAAGGGGTATTGGCAGATACCCCTCCACCCCGATGCCAAAGAAAAAACAGCCTTTTCAACCTCCTCCGGTCTTTATCAATTCACGGTTTTACCTTTTGGTCTTCACGGCGCTCCCGCAACTTTCCAGCGCCTGATGGATCGAATCTTAAAACCCTTCCAGACCTTTACCGCAGCCTACCTAGACGACATTGTCATCTTTAGTGAAACCTGGCAAGATCACTTATTGCATCTGCATACAATCTTCTCCGCCTTAACTGAGGCCGGTTTAACTGCCAACCCTAAGAAATGTTTACTAGGAAGCACTGAAGTCTCATATCTAGGTTATGTCATAGGGAGCGGCACTCTACAACCGCAGAAAAGCAAAGTTGAGGCCATACTCCAAGCAGCTAAACCAAGAACGAAGAAAGACCTACGATCATTCCTAGGCTTAGTAGGATACTACCGCCGATTTATCCCCAATTATTCTACCATTGCAGCCCCTCTGACTGACCTCCTGACTAAACAAAACCCCACGAAACTGGCCCCATTTACCGACTCCCAACAGAGTAGTTTTGATCGATTAAAACATTCCCTTACCACAGACCCAATACTGAAATGTTCCGATTTCTCAAACAGTTTTCACTTATATACTGATGCTTCGGATGTCGGTCTCGGAGCTGTTCTCACCCAGCCCGATGGAGAGGGTTTTGACCACCCTGTGTTTTTTCTAAGTAGAAAACTGTTTCCGCGAGAGACCCATTACCCAACTATCAAAAAAGAATGTCTCGCCATCAAATGGGCTGTGGACTCCTTGCAGTATTATCTTTTAGGCAGGTCCTTCGTTTTGTTTACTGACCATGCCCCTCTCACCTGGCTTGCCTCTCACAAAGACACTAACTCCAGAATCTTGAGATGGTTCCTAGAACTGCAACCATTTACGTTCCAGGTACGCCACATCCCTGGTTCCCAACAAGGTCCTGCAGACTACCTCTCCCGGTTTCCTCCTTCGTCCTCCTCGGTCCTCGAACAGTCCCGATCATGGGTAGGGGACTGTGGACGGGTCGCGGAGACCGCGTCTTAGTTACCCCGAATCCGCCATTACTCGGCAGGCTCCCCGGAGATGACGTTGCGTTCCCCTGGCAACGAGGGGACGCCACGCCGTAACAGCTACGACGACTTCCGGGTTCCGGAAGAGGAAAAGAAAAAGGACAACGATCCTGGGAAGAGGCAGAACGCGACGGAGAAGCAGAACGAGACGGAGAGAACGCCGACCGGGAGAACAGAGTCACCAGCAACCCCATCGAGGAAGCAAGAGTCAGACCGCAGAAGAAGTGAAGAAACGCGGGAAACGGCGAAAGGAGAGACGCCGGAGACGCGAGAATGCTGCCACGACCCTGGAGGGTCGTGGCTTAATAAGGTACGGTCCCTTCTAGGGACAGGAGGGTTATGTGGAATCACGGGCACTGGGAAAAGGCCTCAGGGAGGCGGGAGGAAGGACGGGGAGGGTGAATAAGTCACAAGGGAAGGGGAAGGAAGGGAACCAGGCACTATACGAACACCAGGAGCCCTAAACCCCACCTCTGACCACCCCCTCACGGACCTACCCTGCTTGCTACCCTTTCCCTCACGAGCACAATAAACAGCCCGTTCCTGCAGAAGGACTTACCTGTTCCTTTCTTTTCTCTTCATGCCCGGAATCCGAGAGAGACGCCCACATCCTTCACAACCGGGATAGACCAGAGGGAGAGGAAACCTAAGAAAGAGAGAAAGAAAGAAATTGAGAAGAGCAGAAAACCTGAGGCTTACCAAAGATCTATAAACATTGAATACGTGAATATCTTGTGAATAAAACAGAGAATAAAACTTCAAGCCTAAAACACATATACCCCTTCTCTGACTCTACTTGATCCGCTCGTATAGCAGCCTACCACACCAGGGTATTGGGGTTCCAGGAGATCCCTGTGGGCTGCAGCATTTCTTTTGCCACCCATAGGGAGCTCAGACAATTCTTACACAGGACTGCCACTGCAGCCTGAGTGACATAACGTCCACGTTATTTCACAGCCATTTTACACTGCACTTAAATAACTTATAAGTCACCTATATGTCTAACCCTCACTTAGTGAAGGTTAGGTGCAAAGTTACTTAGTGTGAGGGCACCCTGGCACTAGCCAAGGTGCCCCCACATTGTTCATGGCAATTTCCCCAGACTTTGTGAGTGTGGGGACACCATTACACGCGTCCACTACACATAGGTCAATACCTATATGTAGCGTCACCATGGTAACTCCGAATATGGCCATGTAAAATGTCTAGGATCATGGAATTTTTACCCCAATACCATTCTGGTATTGGGGGACAATGCCATGCATCCCAGGGTCTCCAGCATAGAGCCCGGCTACTGCCAAACTAACTTTCCGGGGTTTTCTCTGTAGCTATTGCTGCTGCCAACCCTCAGACAGGTTTCGGCCCCCCTTGGGGCCTGGGCAGCCCAGTCCCTGGAAAGCAGAACAAAGGATTTCCTCTGAGAGAGGGTGTTACACCCTCTCCCTTTGGAAATAGTTGTGAAGGGCCTGAGAGGAGTAGACTCTCCTGGCCTCTGGAAATGCTTTGAAGGGCACAGATGGTGCCCTCCTTGCATTAGCCAGTCTACACCGGTTCAGGGATCCCCCCAGCCCTGCTCTGATGCGAAACTGGACAAAGAAAAGGGGAGTGACCACTCCCCTCACCAGAACCTCTAAGGGGAGGTGCCCAGAGCTCCTCCAGTGTGTCCCAGACCTCTGCCATCTTGGATGCAGAGGTGCAAGGGCAGAATGGACAGCTCTGAGTGGCCAGTGCCAGCAGGTGACGTCAGAGACCCCTCCTGAAAGGCGCTTACATTTCTCTGTAGCCAATCCTCCTCTGAGGGCTATTTAGGGTCTCTCCTGTGGGTATCTCACGAGATAACGAATGCAAGAGCTCACCCGAGTTCCTCTGCACTTCTCTCTTCGACTTCTGCCAAGGATTGACCGCTGACTGCTCCAGGACGCCTGCAAAACTGCAACAAAGTAGCAAGAAGACTACCAGCAACATTGTAGCGCCTCATCCTGCCGGCTTTCTCGACTGCTTCCTGGTGGTGCATGCTCTGAGGGCTGTCTGCCTTCACCCTGCACTGGAAGCCAAGAAAAAATCTCCTGTGGATCGACTGAATCTTCCCCCTGCCAACGCAGGCACCAAACTTCTGTATCACCGGTCCTCTGGGTACCCTCTCATCCTGACCAGCGTGGTCCCTTGAACAAAGGAGCTGGGTTCAAGTGTCACTGAAAGTCCAGTGGCCCTTCTGTCCATATTTGGTGGAGGTAAGTCCTTGCCTTCAAACGCCGGACAGTAATCCTGTGTATTGCGTGACCTGCAGCTACTTGGGCTTCTGTGCTCTTTTGCAAGTCTTCCTTTGTGTACAGCCTAGCCCAGGTCCCCAGCACTCTGTCCTGCATTGCCCAACTCGCTGAGTTGGACTCCGACTTCGTGGGACCCTCTTTTGTTGGCCTGAGTCAAACATCGTGCTCAGATCTTCTGAACACCAGTTCAGGTGCTTCTGCAGGTGCTGCCTGCTTCTGTGTGGGCTCTCCATGTTGCAGAGCGCCCCCTCTGTCTCCTCCTCCAAGGGGCGACCTCCTGGTCCTTCCTGAGCCCTGGCAGCACCTAAAATCCTTAACCGCGACTCTTGCAGCTAGCAAGGCTTGTTTCCAGTCTTTCTGCATGAAAAGAACTCTGCATCCTCCAGCATGCCGTGGGACATCTTCTGACCAAAGGAGAAGTTCCTGGCACCTTCCGTCATTGCAGAATCTTTGCCTTCTTCCACCCGGAGGCAGCCCCTTTGTACCTTCATCCAGGGTGTAGTGGGCTCCTACCCCCCCTGGACACTTGCGTGACTCTTGGGCTTGGTCCCCTTCCTTTACAGGTCCTCAGGTCGAGGAATCCATCTTCAGTGCTTTGCAGTCAGTTGTTGTCTTTGCAGAATCCCCTATCTCGACTTTACTG
Source organism: Pleurodeles waltl (assembly GCF_031143425.1). Taxonomy (NCBI): domain Eukaryota; kingdom Metazoa; phylum Chordata; class Amphibia; order Caudata; family Salamandridae; genus Pleurodeles; species Pleurodeles waltl. The sequence continues at coordinate 191,190,280 of NC_090449.1, forward strand.
TCTTTCTGGGGTAGTAGGGTAACTTTACTCCTACTTTCCAGGGTCTTGGGGTGAGGTATCTTGGACACCCTTAGTATTTTCTTGCACTCCCAGCAACCCTCTACACGCTACACTAGTCCTGGGGTCTATTTGTGGTTCGCATTCCACTTTTGGAGTATATGGTTTGCGTTGCCCCTAGGCCTATTGTCTCCTATTGCATTCTATTGTGTTCTACAGTGTTTGCACTTACCTGATTTTGGTTTGTGTGTATATTTTGTATATAGTACTTACCTCCTTAGGGAGTACATCCTCTGAGATACTTTTTGCATATGGTCACTAAAATAAAGTAGCTTTATTTTTAGTATCTCTGAGTATTGTGTTTCTTATGATATAGTGCTAAGTGATATAAGTGGTATAGTAAGAGCTTTGCATGTCTCCTAGTTCAGCCTAAGCTGATCTGCTATAGCTACCTCTATCAGCCTAAGCTGCTAGAACACTACTAATCTATTAATAAGGGATAACTGGACCTTGCACAAGGTGTAAGTACCCCAAGGTACCCACTATAAGCCAGGCAAGCCTCCTACATATGGTACCTAGGTACCCAGGGCATTGGGGTTCCAGGTGATCCTTATGGGCTGCAGCATTTCTTTTGCCACCCATAAGGAGCTCATACAAACACTTCTTCAGTACTGCCATTGCAGCCTGAGTGAAATAGTGTAAAAACCAGGTCACTTATAAGTCACCTATACGTCTAACCTTCAGAACCTGAAGGCTAGGTGCATAGTACCTGTGTGAGCGGGCACTCCTGCACTAGCAGAGGTGCCCCCACATCATCCAGGCCCATTTTCCTGGACTTTGTGAGTGTGGGCACGCCATTATAAGTGTGCACTACATATAGGTCAATACATATATGTAGCTTCACAATGGAAACACTGAATATGGCCATGTGAGATGTCTTTCAACTGGGAATTGTTCCCCAATACTGATTCCAGTATTGGTTGCACAATCCCATGCTCTCTGGGGGCTCCGCCATGGCTCCCAGTATTTCCATACCAGATGTCTGAGGTTTCCACTGCAGCTGCTGTCACCTCACAGACAGGTTTCTGCCCTCCTGGGGCTTGAGCAGCTCAATCCCAGGAAAGTAGAACAATGCATTTCCTTTAGGAGAGTGGTGTTACACCCTCTCTTTTTGAAAATAAGTGCTACAGGCATGAGAGGGGTATCCTCCCAGAGCCTCTGGAAATGCTTTGAAGGCGACAGGTGGTGCCCTCCTTCCATAATCCAGTCTACACAGGTTCAGAGACCCCCAGTCCCTGCTATGGCATGAAGCTGGACAAAGGAAAGGGGAGTGCCAACTCCCCTGTCCATCACCACCCCAGGGGTGGTGCCCAGAGCTCCTTCAGTGTGTCCCTGGGTTCTGCCATCTTGTTTTCAGGATGGTCAGGGAACTCTGGGAGCATATGAGTGGCCAGAGCCAGCAGGTGATGTCAGAGACCCCTCCTGATAGGTGCTTACCTGGTTAGGTGACCAATCCCCCTCTCAGGGCTATTTAGGGTCTCTCCTCTGAATGTTTCCTCAGATTCGGATTGTAAGACTCCAGTAGAACTCCTCTGCATCCTTTACTTCACATTCTACAGTCAGATCAACCACAGAACTGCTCTAGGAGAACTACAACTAGCAACAAAGTTTCCAAGACAGCTACTGCAACTCTGTAACTCCAGCTCCTGCCAGCAACTGCAACAGTTTCCAGGTCGTGCACATTCTGTGGACTGCCTGTCTTCATCCTGCACCAGAAGAACTGAAGGAATCTCCCGTGGACAGACGGAGTCACTTCCCTGCTCCAGGAGGCACCTCTCTGCAGAGACGACTGGTACTCTGGGTCCCCTCTCCTGATGAAGATCGTGAATCTTGGAACACAGGTGGTAGACTGAAGCGACCCAGACTGTTCCAAGATCCAACTATCCAAATTTGGTTGAGTTCAGAGCTTGCCTCCCAAGACCAGACAGTGCCTCTGTTCACTGCATGCTTTGCAACTCCTAGGGCTTCTGTGCACTTTTCCAAGGATTCCTTCATGCACAGCCTAGCCCAGGTCCCCAGCACACTATCCTGTGATGCTCAGCTCCCTTAGTTGTTCCCCAATGGTGTGGGATCCCTTTGTGTAGTGCTGTGATTACTGCGATTTGCAACTCCTTTGTCCAAATGTTCTGGGACTCCTGTGGGTGATGCCTGGTCTTATGAGGGCTCTCTGAAGTGCTGAGAGCCCCCTCTGTCTCCTCAGTCTCAGTTGAGACCTTCAGGTCCCACCTGGGCCCGGGCAGCACCTTTTCCCCTCAAATGTATCTTTTGCATGAGCCAAGGCTTGTTGGCAGAAACCAATGACGAAAACCAGCCTGCATCAATCAACTCGTCGTAGGACATCTCTTACACCAAGCAGGGACCCACAACTGTCTTCTATGGTGCATTTCTGACTTTTTCTTCCAATCGGAGGTTCCACTTTTGCTCCTTCATCCGGGTTATGAGGAGCTCCTGTTCTTCCTGTATTCTTCAGCTGTTCTTGGACTTAGTCTACTCTCTCCGCAGGTGTTAAGGTCCAGGAATCCATTGTTGGTGTCTTGCAGTCTTGCTTGGTTGTTGAATTATTCTTTATCATGACTTCTAGTGTGTTCTGATGAAACTTGCTGTATTTTACTCCTGTTTTCCTGGGCTCTGGGGTTGGGTACTTTACTTACCTTTTGGTGTTTTCTTACACTCCCAGTGCCCCTCTAGACACTACTCTTGCCTAGGTGGGAAACCAACATTGACATTCCACTATTTTAGTATACGGTTTGTGTTCCCCCTGGGCCCACTGTAACCTATGATGTTTTGCACTATTTGCACTATTATATGACTGTTTACTTACCTGATTTTTGTTACTAGTGTATATTTTATGTATAATACTTACCTCCTAGGGGAGTATAGGCTCTAAGATGTTTTTGGCATTGTGCCACTAAAATAAAGTACCTTTATTTTTGGTAAAAGTGAGCATTGTCTTTCATGTGTGTAAGTACTAAGGGCCAGATGTAGCAACCCGTTTGCGAGTCGCAAACGGCGAAAATCGCCGTTTGCGACTCGCAAACATGGGTATGCAATTCGGAAATGCATATTGCGAGTCGTTACCGACTCGCAATATGCATTTCCGACTCGCAAATAGGAAGGGGTGTTCCCTTCCTATTTGCAAGTCGCATTGGGATGCAATACCATTTGCGACCGCATATGCGGTCGCAAATGGCATCGCAGTTACCATCCACTTCAAGTGGATGGTAACCCAATCGCAAATTGGAAGGGGTCCCCATGGGACCCCTTCCAGTTTGTGACTGGACCCCAAAATATTTTTTCAGGGCAGGGAGTGGTCCAAGGGACCACTCCCTGCCCTGAAAAAAAAACCGAAACTAAAGGTTTCGGTTTTTTTTTTAAGTGCAGCTCGTTTTCCCTTAAGGAAAACGGGCTACACTTAAAAAAAAAAAAACTGCTTTATTTAAAAGCAGGTCGCTAACATGGAGGTCTGCTGACGTCAGCAGGCCTCCATGTTAGCGAGCGCCTATACTCGCAATGGGGCCGCAATTTGCGACCCACCTCATGAATATTCATGAGGTGGGTCATTGCGACCCCATTGCGAGTTGCAGTCGGTGTCTGAGACACCGTACTGCATAGCAATTTGCGACTTGCAAATTGCGAGTCGCAGGGACTCGCAATTTGCAAGTCGCAAATTGCTTTTTTGCTACATCTGGCCCTATGTGACTACAGTGGTATTGCAAGAGCTTTGCATGTCTCCTAGTTCAGCCTTGGCTGCTCTGCTTACAGCTACCTCTAGACAACCTGGCTTCTAGACACTTACTACATTTCACTGATAGGGGATAACTGGACCTGGTATAAGGTGAAAGTACCTTAGGTACCCACTACAAACCAGGCCAGCCTCCTACATTGGTGGTGCAGTGGTGGGATAAGTACTTGCAATTGCCTCATCACTCTGTCACTGGTGCTTTCCACAGGAAAGTGTACTCTGTACTTAGAGCTATACAAAAAGTATATCTAGTCTTTCTCACTTGCATTCTAAAAATCTAAAAGTTAGATAAAGTAGGTATTTTCTTCATTTCATTTTACTTTTCCATCACTATGTCTTCCTCTGAGGGCCCCCCCTACAGCTACTAAAACTACTTATGAGAACCTTAACTTTAAAGGTTTGAGGGGGCTTTGCTTAGAGAGCAGCTTAGGGATTGGGAAGAACCCTAACAAGGATTTCCTTTCAAATATCCTCCTGCAGGATGATTAGGCTCAATCTGATAACCAGGCGGAGGAGGTGGGGGGGTGCTCACCAGGTAGATTCAGGAAAGGGTCCTGAAGATGCAGGGGAGGGTCCTTCCAACAATCTTTCCACTAACAAACCACCTAGTGTAGCTGGTAGTGGGAGGGGGCCGCACCCAAGCAGAGCTCCCTTCACACCTAGAGGCCAGGTCACTAGAGTTACACAAGTTAGGGAAAGATCCACGTCTGTCCATTCCAATATCACCTCAGTCTGTGAATGGTCTCTCACACATCCAATCATGATAACTCCCTAGATGGGGAACTCAGAAAGCTGAGACTGGAAGAGGCTAGACTGAGGTTGAAACAGCATTAGTTGGCCTTAGATAGGGAAACATTAGCTGTAGAAAGGGAAAAACAGGGTTTGGAGTTTGCTCCCTATGGTGGCAGCAGCATTAACAGTTTCAGATGGTGTGAGATCAGGGAAGACCACATTAACTTCAGAAACGTACATTAAATTGTTCCCCCATACAAGGCGGGGGATGATATTGAAAAGGGGTTTGCTGCACTTGAGAGGGTCTGTAAGATTCAAAGGGTCCCTCAGAAACAGTGGGCTACTATACTTTGGTTGTATTTCTATGACAAACGAGGGAAAGACTCCTCTATGTTAGGGAGGAGGACTCAGACAATTACAACAATCTCAAAAATTTACTCATTTATAGTTTTGGGCTCACCACAGAGCAATACAGAATTAAGTTCAGAGAACCAAGAAAGAATCTTCACAAGATTGGGTTTGCTTTGTGGACTGTCCTGTCAAAGCTTTAGAAGGTTGGTTACATGGCAGTAAAGTGTCTGATTACCAGTGTCTGTATAATCTGATTTTGAGAGAGCATATATTAAATAGTTGTGTGTCTGATTTGTTACAACATTATCTTCTGGACTCAGATCTGACCTCTCCCTAAGAAGTGGGAAAAAAGGCAGACAAATGGGTCAGAACAAGGGTGGGCAGAAAAGCTCATACAGGGGTGACAAAGAAAAGAAGAACAATGTTGAAAAATCTCAGGACAAGCATTGTGACAAACATAAACATAAGGATCCTTCTTCAGGTCAACACCACTCCTAAGGGTGTGGAGATAAAACCTCTTCTTCTTCCCACTCTACAAACAAGAAAAAGCCTTTGTGCTATGTGTGCAGAGGTAAAGGCCATAGACCAGGGGATAAGTCCTGTCCAGGTAAAGCCCCTAAGCCTACCGCCACTTACACATCAAGCTCTAGTGCCCCTAGCAGTAGTGGTAACAGTGGTGGGACTATTGGCAATAGTCAAACAAAAGGTGTAGTTGGGTTCAATTTTGGGTCCATTATACAAACTGAGGTAGGCATAGAAACTCCCAAGACAGTTTCTGTCTCACCTGGTGGCATTGGCCTTGTCACCTTGGCTGCTTGTCCCCTTGATATGAACAAGTATAAGCAGTCAATTCTAATAAATGGTGTTGAGGCTCAGGCCTTACAGGGACACAGTTGCAAGTATCACTCTGGTGACTGAAAACCTGGTGTCACCTGCACAACACCAACTTGGAGAGAAGTACCAGGTTACTGATGTCAACAATCCACTCAGTCTCTCCCCTCAGCGGTAGTTCAACTTAGTTGGGGTGGAATTACTGGCCCAAAGCAGGTGGTGGTATCACCTAGCTTAACCATAGATTGTCTCTTAGGTAATGACCTAGAGGCCTCAGGGTGGGCTGAAGTAGAGTTTAGGGCCCATGCATCCATGCTGGGTATCCCTGAGGAATTTCTTCCTCTCATTTCAAGTGAAATGAAAAAGCAACATAGAGAAGGAGCCCTGAAGCCTCAAGATCCTCGTCGCCTTCCAGGTAAAAAGGGAATCAAAGTATCCCTTTCCCACCCTGCCACTAAGGATACCATTCCTGTGGTGGGAGAGACCTCTTATAGGGTGTAACCTGTACCAAAGGCGTCCATAGCTGCCATAGCTGAACTCCCAGAGGTAAAAGTCCCTTTCTGTGGAACCACTAAACCAGAGAAGCAAAACTGCACTGTTGTAGTAAATTTGGAACAACCGCCCAGCCCTCTCAGAGAAACTTTAGTGCAGCAGCCCTGCACTACCTCTAAATGCATAGGACAGCAGCCTTGTTCTTTTGTGGAGCCTATAGGACAGCAGCCCTATCCTGCTCCAACCCAAGAGAAACAGCAACCTTGTTACAGCAACCTTGTTACAGCCATATGGACAAATGTTTTGCCCAGCAATGGCCTTGTTGAGACAGCGTCCCTGTCTAGCATTCACATCCTTAGGACAGCAGTCCTGTCTTGACATAGGATCAGAGGGACAAACACACTGCCCCACTTTAAACTTTACAAATAGAGAATCTTTGAGTATGCATTTGCACTGTTTTCTAGGTAAAAATCTCCAATCTGGGCGGTTTACATTCCCATAGGGAAGTAACCATGCAGTAGATGATAAAGAGAGTAACCACTCTATTGCAGATCTCCTCTCCACTTTTTACCACCTAGACAGTAAAGTCTCAACTGGCCAAGGTTAGCCTTATTTTCCATCGTTGGGGGGGGGGGTATATGAGAAAGTAGCATCTTTCTAGCATGATTAACTCCATTTGTGGCCTGTTTGTCAGTGTGTTTTGACTGTGTCACTGGGATCCTGTTAGTAAGGACCCCAGTACTTATAGTTTGTACCCCACATGTCAGTATGTTTTTACTGTTTTTGTCAGTATGCTTGACTGTGTCACCGGAGTCCAACTAATCAGTACTCCAATGCTTATGCTCTCTGTGGATTCCAAATGTGGACTTACATACTGGTAACTCAGTATTCCGCTCCAAATTGGCATACTGGACCCCCTTATAAGTCCTTAGTATATGGTACCGAGGAATACAGGGCATTGGGGTTCCAGGAGAGCCTTATGGGCTGCAGCATTTCTTTTCACACCCATAAAGAGGTCATACAAACACTTCTTCAGGACTAGCAATGCAGCCTGAGTGAAATAGTGTAAGCACTGTTTCACAGCCATTTTCACTGCACCAGGTCACTTATAAGCCACCTATATGTCTAACCTTCAGACCCTGAAGGCTAGGTGCATAGTACCTGTGTGTGAGGGCACACTTGTACTAGCAGAGGTGCCCCCATGTCATCCATCCCATTTTCTCAGACTTCGTGAGTGCGGGGACGCCATTATAAGTGTGCACTGCATATAGGTCAATACATATTTGTAGCTTCACAATGGCAACCCCGAATATGGCCATGTGAGGTGTCTAACAACTGGGAATTGTATCCCAATACTGATTCCAGTATTGGTTACACAATCCAATACACTCTGGGGGCTCAACCATGGCCCCCCAGTGCTGCCATACCAGCCTTCTGAGGTTTCCACTGCAGCCCCAGAAGCTGTCATCTCACAGACAGGCTTCCACCCTCCTGGGGCTTGAGCAACTCATTCCCAGGAAGGCAGAACAATGCATTTACTTTAGGGGAGGGGTGCTACACCCTCTCCCTTTGGAAAGAGGTGCTACAAGCATGTGAACGGTATCCTCCCAGAGCCTCTGGAAATGCTTTGAAGGGCACAGATGGTGCCCTCCTTGCATAATCCAGTCTACACAGGTTCAGGGACGCCCAATCCCTGGTCTGGTGCGAAACTGGACAAAGGAAAGGGAGAGACCAATACCCTGTCCATCACCACCCCAGGGTGGTGCAAAGAGCTCCTGCAGAGTGTTCCTGGGTTCTGCCATCTTGTTTTCAGGATGGTCAGGGAACTCTGGGAGCATCTGAGCAGCCAGTGCCAGCAGGTGATGTCAGAGTCCCCTCCTGATAGGTGCCTACCTGGTTAGGTGACCAATCCCGCTCTCAGGGGTGTTTAGGGTCTCTCATTTGGATGTTTCCTCAGATTCGGACTGCAAGACTCCAGCAGGACTCCTCTGCATCCTTAACTTCACCTTCTACCATCGGATCAACTGCAGAACTGCTCCAGGAACTCTGCAACTTGCAACGAAGTATCCAAGACGGCTACTGCAACTCTGTAACTCCAGCTCCTGCCAGCAACTGCAACAGTTTCCAGGTCTTGCACGCTCCAAGGACTGCCTGTCTTCATCCTGCACCATAGGGACCGAAGGAATCCCCGTGGAGTGACAGAGTAATTTCCCTGCTTCAGCAGGCACCTCTATGCAGCTATGACCAGTACTCTGGGTCCCCTCTCCTGATGACGATCATGGATCTTGGAACACAGGTGGTGGACCGAAGCGACTCTGAGTGTCCAAAGGTCCAACTGTCCAAATTTAGTGGAAGTAAGAGCTTGCCTCCCCGGGCCAGAAAATACCCCTGTGCACAGCGTGTTTTGCAACTCCTAGGGTTTCTGTGAACTTCTCCAAGGAATCCTTCATTGCACAGCCTAGCCCAGGTCCCCAGCACTCTATCCTGGGACGCTCAACTCCCTTAGTTGCTCTCTGGTGGCGTGGGATCCCTTTATGTAGTGCTGTGATGACCGCAATTCGCAACTTCTTTGTCCCCATGTTCTGGGACTCCTGTGGGTGTTGCCTGGTCTTCTGAGGGCTCTCCAAAGTGCTGAGAGCCCCGTCTGCCTCCTCAGTCTGAGTTGAGACCTTCAGGTCCCTCCTGAAGCCAGGCAGCGCTTTTCCCTGCCAAATGCGTCTCTTGAATGAACTAAGGGTTGTTGGCAGAATCCAATGATGATAACCAGCCTGCATTCATAGATTCAACGTGGGGCATCTCTTGCACCAAGCAGGAACGCACATCTGTCTTCTTTAGTGCACTTTTGACTTTTTCTTCAAACCGGAGGTTCCACATTTGCACCTTCATCCGGGTTAGCAGGGGCTCCTGTTCTCCCTGGACTCTTCAGCTGTTCTTGGACTTGGTCTCCTGTCTCCGCAGGTCTTCATATCCAGGAAACCATTGTTGGTGTCTTGCAGTCTTGCTTGGTTGTTGCATTATTCTTTATCACCACTTCTAGTGTGTTCTGAGGAAACTTGCTGTACTTTACTCCTGTTTTCCTGGCCTCTGGGGTGGGGTAATTTACTTAACTTTGGTGTTTTCTTACACTCCTAGCACCCCTCTACACACTACTCTTGCCTAGGTGGGAAACCAATAGTCGCATTCCACTATTTTAGTATATGGTTTGTGTTCCCCTGGGCCCTTTGTAACCTACAGTGTTTGCACTATTTGCATTATTTTACGACTGTTTAGTCACCTGATTTTGGTTACTAGTGTATATTTTATGTATAATACTTACCTCCTAAGGGTATAGCCTCTAAGATGTATTTGGCCTTGTGTCACTAAAATAAAGTACCTTTATTTTTTATAACACTGAGTATTGTCTTTCATGTGTGTAAGTACTGGGTGACTGCAGTGGTATTGCAAGAGCTTTGCATGTCTCCTAGTACAGTCCTGGCTGCTCTGCTTACACCTACCTCTAGACAGCCTGACTTCTACACACTGACTACATTTCACTTATAAGGGATTACTAGACCTGGCATAAGGTGTAAGTACCTTAGGTACCCACTACAAACTAGGCTAGCTTCCTACAACATTTCAGAGCATTCAGAGCCCTTCTGCACAGCCACTGCCAGTTTGTGAAAGTCTTAAACCAAAGACTGCACAGAGTACGCAGAAAACATACTGGCCCTTAGAGCCAAATTTTCAGCTGAAAAAGCCCTTTTTAGCCCAGGGTCAACCTTCAGATCAATGGCATCAGTAGTAGTACAGTCCTCCGGATTGACTGCTGTTTTACCTACTAATGTAGCCAACATGGAATCCAGCTTTACTGACGAAGACAGAGCATCCTCTCCTTCCAGCAATTACAACTTCTGCAGAAAACAGGAAACCTGGGACTTGTTCACCTCTTTCCATTCATGGAAAACCATATCCTTGACCAGTCCCTGGAAAGGCATCGCAAAACGAGATGGGGTAACAGATTTAGAAAGTAAATGGGGCTCCACCTCAGCTGGCTGAAAAGAAGGGAAGCCATATTGTCCTGTACATGAGCCAAAATGTCCCACATCTCCTCACTGGACACATACTTCTCTCCAAAAGAAGTATAAGGAGTTTCCCCCTCCGAGGAAGAGGAGCTACCAGCAGCTAAAGATGTGTGAGATGTAGAGGGACGCTTAGATCAGGCAACCCCTGCTTGGAAAGCCCTGGACACAGCCACCTCAGTGATGTCCTGCACTTCCTCCCTAGACATGAGAGGCGTAGGCCCGTCGACTGCACCCCTGGACACCTGGTGCCTTTTCGGGGAAACAGGAACCTCCTCCCCTTCAGTGGATGAAGAGGAGGACAGAATGTGCCTCCGCATAGAACTCTGCTTCTCCGCCATGGTTTACCCCCAGAAATGCCCCAAAAAATGAAGCCTAAAATAGGGGAGAGGATTACCTCAACACCAATGAAATGCAGCAAGAAACTGCCCACCAATCGGGGCCAAACATGAAATATATAGAAAAGCGGGTCTAAAAAAGCTGATCTGACCACCCTCCGTGCAGCAAGCTGCTGGGAACGCGTCCTGCACCACAAGCATTGATCAGAAGCACAGACCCCGCCACAAGAGAGCCATCCGACACTGTCAGAATGTCGAGGAAGCTGCGTCAGCTGAGGGAGCTGCGTACTCCTCTGCACTTTTCACTGCCTTGCCTTACCCCATATTTATGAGGCCATGCAAGGGGATGCATGGTGACTTTGCTTGCTTCATAGATATGTTTGAGAGACCTGCTCCAGCAAAGTGTCATGGAAATTGATGTTCCAGAAGGGCAGGCCTCTTGTACAGAAAGCCCACAGTGGCTTATCAGGTCTCAACTTGTGTGACATGGAGGGTTACATCAAACATATGCATTGTTGTATGGTGCAAGTATGAGGCCCATACCTGCTACCTATTCACTGTCTCATTCACCCAACTCAAATATGACTATTATATGCAACATATTTTGCTAAGGCGAGGCTGGTCATGTTCTGCAGATGTAGTCACCAACCAGTAGGCCATTCCCATTTCTTCCCATTCTGGAAGTGTTTGTTTATGAAGTTCATTATGTATGCCTCATGAGCACTCCAAGGGTACTTTGCCAGCACATTGATGAACATCCCCATATGGTCCACTATTCCCTGCACTATGATGGAATATGCATGCTTGCGACTGCAGTACAGGTTCGATGTAGCAGCAGGAGGCCCCAGAAGCACAGGAGTCCAGTCCATTGTCCTCAACACATGGAAATCCAGCAATGGCATAGAGGCCCTGCTTGTTTTCAAGTTCTTTCTGCTGTGTGTTGGGGAACATGAGGTCCTGGGGTGTAAGGCTTATGATGGCATCGAGGATGGAGGGGAGAAAAGCGGTAAAGGATGGCTAAGTGGTTTGGAATGAGCCAGATGCCAGCATGTGAAGTACTGTCATCAGATTGGCCTGCAGAGGGATGTTGGTGCACATCTGGGATGTTGTCTGTAGCCTTGGTGCAATCTGGTGCAGGAGCTGAACAATGGACTCACTCCTGAGCTTGTAATGGGTGACGACCTCCTCCTCTCTGAGGTCAATGAGGGAAGTTTTCTGTCAGTATGTCCGCTCCTTTCTCCTGCACTGCCTCTGGTGGAGGTGGTGGTGCTAGTGGTCGTTGTCTTCTTCCTGCTCCCAGCTGCAGTATGAGCAGGTCCATAGTACGTTGAGCTTGCTAAAGTGCTTTGGGAATGTTCTGCTTATGTACCAGTGCCAATGCGTCATTTTTACTCCTGGGTTGCCAATGCTCAGGAATTTTGATGCATTTTTTAGACCCTGTGCAACATTTGCCATTCACATGTCACATATCCATTTACTTGTAGATATGGATGCATCAGTTCTGCATTGGATTTTAAGGGGAACGCCTACCTTGCATAATTAGGCTGATAAATTGTTAGGTCCCACACTGTCCTCCTGTTGTGTAATACCAATATTTGTCGGGTAGGTGGATCACTTGTTGTTCTTTAAACTCAAATACAATAACTTATGATAACAGATAAGTGAATCTACCCAGAAGATAGGAGTAAAGATACGGTCCTTTAATTATTCTAGTGGGTTCTATTGTTTATTAGATAGTTTATCCAACTGTTTCTTGGTGCAAGTGGTTCGATAAAGGTAGAGCCGAGATGTATTTCACACCTTACATGGCAGAATTTCTGGACTTTTTCAAGACTGTAAAGTAGATGACATACAGTTTTAGAGAGTGACATAGCTTGAAGTCAAAAAAAGGAAAAAGAAACAAAAGAATAAAGAAGAAATAGGTCCATCACCGTATGTGGACCCAAGAGAAGAAAGGAGTCTGAATTTCAAAGTACGATTGGATAAAACCAAAATAATATTGTTTAATGAATGTCAGACTGCATCTCTAGATACAGTGAGTACTTCATCATAAGTGACTTAACAAATGGTGTTCAAAAATAGCTAATTCTGTTCAAAAGTGATATAGACAAAGAAAAGAGGCAGTGCTGGCATGCTAGTTATAACTCAAGGGAAGATATACAGGTAAAGCTATCTAAAGGCATCAGATCCAAGTGTCAGAATTCAAATTATTAAATTAAATAATTGGCTGATAGGGAAGAGAGGAAGAAAATATATTTAAGTGAGCCTTCATGCTTGTGTGGCAACAGAGATGTGCATATTTTATGCAATTATATAGATATTCATGTGGAAAGACAATGATGCTATCAGATATTTTAAATTGAGTTAAACAGGCAATATTTCAATCACAAGGACCATTAACAAAGTTTTTTCATAAAGCAAAGGTCAGTCGTGCAGTAGTCATATTTAAAGTAAGCTCATGTCCACAGTAAGTTCATCTAAGTGAAAATGTGTATACATTGTATGTAAATAAAATGTTATTAAGTAATTGCAATGCATAACAATATATATGCATACGCTTAAATATGAATATAGTACCTGTTATACTTGGCATCCTTGGTGTGGTCTCCCCTAACTTTTTGCCTCTGCTTCCCAGGTTGTTGATGTGTGCTGGACTCTGTTTTTGCTGTTTTTAATACTCTGGGGACTTTACCACTGCTACCCAGTGCTAAAGTGCAGGCACTCCTGTGTAAAATGTATGTGTAATTGGCTATCTGTGATTTGGCATATTTGATTTACTAGTAAGTCCCTGGTAAAGTGCACTGGAGGTGCCCAGGGCCTGTAAATCAAATGCTATTAGTGTGCCTCCACTGGTTGTGCCACCCACCTGAGTAGCCCTGTAAACATGGCTCAGGCCTGCCACTCAGTGCCTGTAGGTGCAGTTTTAAACTGCCAATTCGACTTAGCAAGTGTACCCACTTGCCAGGCCTAAACCTACCCTTTCTATATATGTAAGGCTCACCTAATGTAGGCCCTAAGTAGCACCATAGGCAGGCTGCATGTTAAAGGTAGGACATGTACTGATGTGTTTTCAATATACTGATGTGTTTTACATGTCCTAACAGTGAAATACTGCAATATTCAGTTTTCACTGTGCAAGACCTATCTCTCATAGGTTAGCATGGGGGCTGCCTTTAAATATTTTTAAAGTGTAGATCCCCTTTGAGAGCAAATAGAAATGTGGAGTTTGGGGTCTCACAATTTAAAAATACACCTGTTAGTGCAGTTGTTTTTTAGATTTAGTTTGAAAATGCAACTTCTAGAAAGTAGGCATTTTCTTGATAAAACCATTCTGTGACTCTGCCTGTTTGTGGATTGCTTGTCTGGGTCAGGTTGACATTTGGGCTGTTTGTGAATCCTCTCAATACAGTGATACAAAGGGAGCTGGGCTTTAGACTGCATATCCTGATGAGGCATCTGTGCTAGAGTGGAGGGAGGAGAGGTCACTTACTCCTGAATGGGCTATGCCTGCCCTCTCACAATGCAGTCTTCAACCTCCAGGTGTGTGTTTGGAGCCTGGCATGGGCAAGGCAGGATTTTGCAAACAAGCAAAACTTACCTTTACCAACTTCAAAGACAGAAAGGGGTATAAGTATTGGACCCAAAACCCCCTGAAAGTTAGATCCCTTGTGGAACCAAGACGAACCTCTGCCAAGGAGAAGAGATGAAGAGCTGAGGAGAAGTGCTGCCCCTGCGTGTGACTGTGCTTTGTTAGGCTATCCTACAGTTTCTGCTTCTGCCTGTGAAAGGGGACAAAGACTGGTCTTTGTTGTGCATTCCTGCTTGAGAAGAATCTCCAAGGGCTTTCACTGAGTTTGCCTCCTGTTTTGAAGTCCCAGGTCCATCAACGACTTCCTCTACTAGCACCTGGACCTGGACTCTCTGCTGAGACTACTGCCCTGCCAAATGGTGCCCTATCCAGTCCCTGGACCCTTGAAAGAAAAAGTTGGCAGAACAAGACCTGAATCCACGCACAGAACTCGGTGCTGGGAAATTTTCGACTTACCATCTGCAATGCGGCTGATAAACGTTGCACTGCCGGTTTTGCAGCTGAAGTCAACGCTCCACCTGCATTGAGGCTGGGAGATCAGTGAATCGCGGCTGCAGAAGCGACATACAACACCCACTTGCGCCTGCTGATAACGATGCAAGGCACACGGAGTCAGTTTTCTAACACTGTGCAACCAGATTTTTCACGCATAATCCCTGGGCGTCACAGTCATCCTGACTGCGCAGATCCGAGGTGCCCTGTCTGGAAATCGATGCATTGCTCTCTTGCAAGGGAGAAAAATGACGCATCGTCAACCCAACCCGAGAAGAAACTACGCACGTCCACCCTTGATAGGAAGGAATCGACGCATCACTGACTCTTCCGACGCACGCTCGCCGTTGCGGCTTTATTTTTTATGCAAATCAGGTATTTTGTGCAAAATCATCATTTCCATTGTTTTCTACAGAGTAAGAAACTTAGGGGCAGATTTATGGAATGCAGCGCCACTTTCCCTGCACCCCTTAGCACCCCCCTACCACCACCATGTGTGCTCCGTATTTGAAAAATGGCGCACCACGGTGCAGGATATGTACAAGGTATGTACTGCTGCAGAATACATAGGGCCCTATTATGAAGAATAGAAGGCCCCTTTTAATGCCTGCTCTTGAGCAGGCATTACAAGTTCTGTAAAAAATGGTGTGAGGAAATCTCATAGATTTCCTTATGCCATTTTTCTGGTATCCTAACAGGGGAATGCCCCCTTTGCATACATTATGCCTGGCCCAGGTCAGATACAGATAATGTATTGTGGCTCCGTCTGACCAATGATCAATGTAAATCATTAGATTCATTCATGCATGTATACAAAGTAGGAACCCTGTTCTTTAGTCAAAAGTGAGTGTTACAAGTCAGGGCGCAGATTTGAAAACATATGGTGGGTACCATCTTAAATTATTAACCCCTTAGCTGCTGCCACCCCTCATTGCTGAGCATTTTTTCGGCTATTTGGGGTAGTTTGCGCTAATGCCTTTATAACTTTTTGTCCACATAAGCTATCCATGCCAAATTTGCATCCTTTTATAGATTAATATGAGACTAGAGTCAAAATCAAAAACCAGGATACCAGATACAATTTGTTGGGCAGAGGGACACGTATGCTGGAGATATTCCTGTCCCAACTACCATGAATATTTTCTTTCATGCTTGCTGTAGTGAACACTCAAGTCTAATATGCAATCTTATCTTGTGAAGCTATTCTAGTAGAACATATTTTTTAAAATTTTACTTTTTTCAAAACTAGTTACATTTTTTGCTACGTTCATTTGTCAAAAAATGGACAATTACTTTCTCAAAACAATTTGCATCCACTGTTCAAACATATTAGGGAGAAAATCAGATACTGTAGCTAGTTTACAGAAGGTGTATGAACTTCCATTTCTGGTGCCTTGTCTTGTTTCTGATCATTTTTCATTTTGATATCCTATGAAAGGAAAACTAGTATTATTTGTCTGCATCATTCCCTTTTATTTTGTTCTTACATCAAACTGGTTGTTTTAATTTTAAGACCTTTTTGATAGGTAGGTTAATTTTTGAGAATTAAAGTGGTGGTGGCAGACATAATTTTAATTCTATGTGTTTGACAAGGGACGCATAGCTGTATCACATTTACTATTGTTTACTCAGTATTCTGGGCATTACAATTTGTTTCATAGTCTAGTGTAAGTGAAGTGTCTCCCATTGTTTGTAATTTAGCTTTAATTTGATCAGTCTAGGAATTCTAGTGGGAGTGTAGGAAATTGGGTTCATTGGGTCATTGTTTGTGCAGGAAGTGATGCCTCCACAAGTAATACGTCCAGAATTTTCCCTTACTGAGAACCAAGTACCGTATTTTAGCACTTGACTCTCTCAAATTAGTGAAGCAGAACAGTTCAAGGCCTCACGGGAAGTGGTGTGGGATACTAATCATTATTTACTGGAACATAATAAGAACACTCAATAAATAACTGTCCATTCAGTGCCTTTTTCTGTAAAAATAGATAAATTGCAGTATTATACCTGCACTACTAACTACTATGCATTCATTTACAAATACATACATAACTATATCAAAAATACCTTGGATTACATTATGAAATCACATTTGACCTGAGAGGGCAATGACCCTCAAAATCACAGTGCCACCCACCCATACCAGCCACAGAAGCAGCCCCAGAGAGTACTGCTCTTCCAGCTGTAACTCAAAAGCTCCAGTATTGGGAATGTTTTAAAAAACTATAAGAAAATGGTAGAAGTTAATGGATTTTTTGCCCCCACAAACGTAGGATCAGATTTAAATTATCACTTATGGGTTAGGGTCTGCTGTAATTTCTACAGCCCTCCATCAAAATTCTCAATTCTTTGGTGCAGCCTTTTCCTGCTGGGGCCACCGAAAGGCAGAAAAAAATGTCAATTGGCAATCCCCGCAGGGCATTATTGAGTGCTCCAGCCTGGTGCAGTGGATATTTTATGAGTGGCTCTGTTCGAGAGATACACTTTTCTTGCTTTCTTAGCTTTTTTCTATATTTAAGAGGGTGACCGGTACCACCTTGGACACCTTCACGGTAGGTGAAATGGTGGGGGCTGTGAGGGCTGCGGTGTCAGCCTTCTTCCTCGTGCTAAAGTTCTTCCCTTGGCTGGCTTAGGAGCCAGCATATTTTCATTCTCCCACTCGTGCTTCGTGCTAACAGAAGGCTGTCTGCATCTGCACCTCTGTCCTCTCCAGACATGAGCAAGGGGCAAACTGAGGAACTCTAAGCCCCGTCCAGGGCTTGCAATCCCAGGGTTGGGGTCCCGGAGCTCCCTGATTTCCTTTGCATCGACCCCTGAGTAGATGGGTACCTCTGGGGCCAAGGCATGGAACAGGGAGGTGGCCCCATGTGTGCCCTCTCCCTTGACTCAATAAATCATTACAACTTCTTCTGATCCCCAAGCCTTGGCTCAAGCGGGGGTAATGGAAAGAAGATGTGGCGGAGGAGAAGATGTAAAATATAAAAGCTCACCAACTTTTAAAAAGCCATTACTTGGGCCCATTTAGGCCAATGTGGATGATCATGGGCTCATTTGACTCTTGGTGGTGATGTATAGCCAACACAATTAATTTTGGCAGACCTCCTCACCTCCAAACTGGTGTTATCTACAAGGGTCTGGTTCTACTGGCTCCCTGCCCCAGCTCTCCTCTTGGTCGTTGTCTCTGGATGCAAAAGTCTAGATCCCCCACCACTGGCCCTCAAGGGTGGTAAGGGTGCCAACCTCACTGGACCTTTGAGAGATTCCTTTTTTCTGGGGTCAACTGGAAGAAAGTCCTTGGTCCTATGCGCATCAGGGGGTTTCTCCTAAAAATTTACCATAGCTGTCACAGTCCACCAGCGAAAAAACACAAAGGCAGCACCAACAGCATATTCTCTCCATTCTGCAAAAGTTTGTAAAGGGAGCGTTGAAGAGTTCTAGGAACCAGGCATCCCTGGACACCACCCCTGCCCCAATCCTACTTCTCGGAATGCTGGGACAATATAAGACGGTGTCATCCAGGAGTCACTGATCATATCTGCTCTAGGGGTCTAAGCTCCTCCCCTCACTGAAATCATTGCTAGGGCCTTTCCTATCAGAACTTCAAAGAGGAGCCACCTCCCGTAGTGGCTCCAGTTGTCTGAACCTGTTGTTGAGTGGGCATTGGCTGTGCCCATCCCTAGTGCAGGGTGACATGTAATTAGCAGATGTGTTTTTCTATCGTCATACTTTTCTGCTCAGGAGCTGAGGGAGCAAGATTAATTACTCCTTTTGTGTGGGGCAACCTTTGTTTCCTCTACTAGGGACAATTGCAATTAACTTGGCCCAGCAGGTTAACAAAAAGCCTTGGCTCTGGTCCTGAGCTGAGCCAGAGAAATGTGACAGCTGTGGATGATGCCTAAGTTGTACATATACCTTCTAGGAACTTACAGATTTGATTATTGGGCACTTGGTACACCCAGTTTTGATAAGTCACTGGACATTGTTGGTCAAAGGGAAGCAAAACTGCACTATAAAGCAGTTTCCTCCCTATGTTTAAAATTGAGTGTCACTGCAAGCAAAACAGAAAACCACACTGATTTTCTCTATGAGCCTACCACAGGTCAATATCTAATCCTGCAGAGTCACCTCTGCTTCATACTACCTGTGTGCAGTTACCAGGCTGCATACAAATGTAGTC
Source organism: Pleurodeles waltl (assembly GCF_031143425.1). NCBI lineage: Eukaryota > Metazoa > Chordata > Amphibia > Caudata > Salamandridae > Pleurodeles > Pleurodeles waltl. The sequence goes on from NC_090449.1 coordinate 191,209,136, forward strand.
CCACACACTCAGCCCTCACACGTGTGCTCACAAGTTCATGCCAAGTGCCCCTTACACTTGCTGCATTGCAGTGGCCTTATCTTAAAAGGTGGTTGCTGGAGGTAAACATGTGCAGTCCATTTGCCATGTGATTGCCTTGGGTTAGACACATGTAGTGAGGCTCACCTAGAGTAAAATGTCCAACACCAGGTAATCCAAAAAGCAAAAAATCTGAGCATATTAAGGTGCATATTTATACTCTGGATGCACCGAATTAACGTCATTTGTTTTTACTCTAATTCGGTGCAAAACTAACTCCATATTTATACTTTGGCGCTAGAACCATCTAGTGCCAAATTTATGAAGTTGAAGTCATTTTTTGGACATGGTACCCTACCTTGCCTTAATGAGATGCAAGGTAGGCATTCTCATGCAAAAAAATTACTCTATGGCCTTAACGTCATAAGTATACTCCAGTGCAAAAATGGTGCATGGGAGGAAGGAAGGGTCAGAAAATAGGGCAAAGCTTGCTTTGCCCCATTTTTTAACGCCTGGGTCAGGGCAGGCGTTAGGGGACCTTGGGCCTATTTTCATGGTGGAACACCATGGAATAAGACCACAGGTGCCCCCTCAGGCCCCAGGGACACCCCCACCCACACCAGAGGGACAGTGGAGGATGGGGGACCCCATCCCAGGCAAGAACAGGTAATTGTTTTATTTTATTTTTTAAAATGCCATAGGGGGCATTGAAATGGGCTGCCATACATGGCACAGGTTGCAATGGCCGTGCAAAGGGGACGCTTGTCCCCTTTGCTGGCCATTGGGGTGGTGGGCATGACTCCTGTCTTTTCTAAGACAGGAATCATGTGGTATGAATGGTTTTGCATCAGAAAATGACTCTAGGCAGGTTAGAGTCATTGCTTTTTGGTGCAAAACTGCATTAGTTTTGGCAGATATGTAATTTTAGGTGATTTTCCAGATTGTTCTTGAACTATGTGCATTTTGCAATACACATTCATTAAGACAGCACCTGGTTAAAAAGAACTGGTAATTATTCTCTACTTACCAGTGAGGCCAACTTTGTGAGAACAACTTTGGGTTGGGTATGGTCATTAGGCGGCCTGGGTCACATGTTAGGTTGATAACTAAGCATCAGGAAAGGCAGGCTTTTGTATGAAATGCATCTATGAATACTCTTAGCTGTTAGAGATGGGGTCTTTGGTTGACAGTCAGGTTACCCCCTGTTCAAGCAAGGACCCTCACTCTAGTCAGGGTAAAAGGGAATCACCCTCAGTTAACCCCTGCTTACCCCCTTGGTAGCATGGCAGAGCAGTAGGCTTAACTTCAGAGCACTAGGTGTAAAGTATTTGTACCAACACATACAGTAAATTAATTAAAACACTACAAAATGACACAACACCAGTTCAGAAAAATAGGAAATATTTATCTAAACAAAACAAGACCAAAACGACAAAAATCCGACATACACAAGTCAAGTTATGAATTTTTAAAGATTAAACTAAAAAAATAGCGCTTAGAAACAAAAATGCTTCGATGAGATGTTAACACGGCGTCATGACAGAGTTGTTCCCAACAAGCCGACACCAGCGGCGCCGGACACGGAGTCGTTTAGACCCCCAAGTACAGTACCTTTGGTGAACAGTGAAAACAAGCCGATGCGCGAAGTCGGGGATCGCGCGTCTGTGTGAAACGTTGAATCCACGCGTTTCGAGCGGCGTCGGTCACGACGGGGTGCGGCGACTTCCACGGAGCCGCGGACTTCAACGGGGCTGCAGCGGCGTCGGACCTGCGAAGAGCGTTGCGTTCCAGCGAAGGTCACGGCGTCAGGTGCAGGCGGCGTTACCGGATTCAGCAGCGGCGTCTGTCCGGAGTCGTCCGAAGTCGATTTCCTTGGATTTCCACCAGCTTTCCTTTCAAGGGCCCAGGGACTGGATCGGGCACCACTTGTCAGAGCAGGAGTCTCTCCAGAGACTCCAGGTGCTGGCAGAGAGAAGTCTTTGCTGTCCCTGAGACTTCAAACAACAGGAGTCAAGCTCTAACTCAAGTCCTTGGAGATTTCTTCACAAGATGGAAGGCACACAAAATCCAGTCTTTGCCCTCTTACTCTGGCAGAAGCAGCACTGCAGGAAAGCTCCACAAAGCACAGTCACAGACAGGGCAGCACTTCTTCCTCAGCTATCAGCTCTTCTCCAGGCAGAGGTCCTCTTGGTTCCAGAAGTGTTTCTAAAGTCTGTAGATTTGGGTGCCCTTCTTATACCCATTTTAGTCACCTTTCCTCAAAGGGGACTCACACCTACTTGTGAAATCCTGCCTTGCCCAGGCAAGGCCTCAGACACACACCAGGGGGTTGGAGTCTGTATTGTCAGAGGCAGGCGCAGTCCTTTCAGATGAGAGTGACCACTCCACCCCTCCCTCCTAGCAGAGATGGCTAATCAGGAAATGCAGGTTACACCCCAGCTCCATTTGTGTCACTGTCTAGTGCAAGGTGAAAAACAACCCAACTGTCAAACCAACCCAGACAGGGAATCCACAAACAAGGCAGAGTCACAGAATGGTTTAAGCAAGAAAATGCTCACTTTCTAAAAGTGGCATTTTCAAACGCACAATCTCAAAATCAACTTTACTAAAAGATGTATTTTTAAATTGTGATTTCAGGGACCCCAAACCCCACATGTCCATCTACTCTCTAGGGGAATCTACACTTTAATCATATTTAAAGGTAGCCCCCATGTTATCCTATGAGAGGGACAGGCCTTGCAACAGTGAAAAACGAAGTTGGCAGTATTTCACTGTCAGGACATATAAAGCACATTACTATATGTCCTACCTTATCCATACACTGCACCCTGCCCTTGGTGCTACCTAGGGCCTACCTTCGGGGTGCCTTACATGTAAGAAAAGGGAAGGTTTAGGCCTGGCAAGTGGGTACACTTGCCAAGTCGAATTTATAGTGTAAAAATACACACACAGACACTGCAGTGGCAGGTCTGAGACATGGTTACAGGGTTACTTATGTGGGTGGCACAATCAGTGCTGCAGGCCCACTATTAACATTTGATTTACAGGCCCTGGGCACCTTTAGTGCACTTTACTAGGGACTTAACAGTAAAACAAATATGCCAATCATGGAGAACCAATTACGTACACATTTTAAACAGGAGCACTTGCACTTTAGCACTGGTTAGCAGTGGTAAAGTGCCCAGAGTAACAAAAACAGTAAAATCAGAGTCCAGCACACATCAACAACCTGGGGAAGAGAGGCAAAAAGTTAAGGGAGACCACGCCAAGGATGAAAAGTCTAACATTAGCGATGTTGTATGCTATGTATTTCTTTGGGAATGACCAAAGTCTCATTGACTATGGTCTTTCTTATTTCAAATTGCCTCAAGGTAGAATAGTCCATCCTTAAGGAAATACTTATCAAGGTTCCTAATAAAGCTGGGGAAATTAGAAAACCCGCCACTGACTACCAACACCTACACACATTCTGCCAGTGTGGCAGGATTTTAGATCCTGCCCCTAACTTCTTCCAGGCAGGGCTATTCAGTGTGGTGTACCTGATGCACACACTTCCAGTGCCCCAAAATTATGCTTTCCAGGTGAAATGTGGTGCATAACATCTAACTATATACAGACAGGAGTTAGTTTTAAGCAAATATTATGTCTCTGAGTGACATTTTCTGCATGAATGATTCTCTGGAGGGAAAATATTATGCAAAACTACATTTTGCAAAATTGTAAGTAACCTCACAAATTTAATTGCACATAAAATGAAGTTGGGAAATGTAATAAATGTTGTCAGTGTGATTAAGATTTCTTCAATGAATACAATAACCAAATAAAGGTAGGACTGCTGAAGAGGCAAAGACCATTTAACTACACCATGATTGCCATCTCCTTCTAGAATGAGGCGCCAAACTTCACCATGACTGGGTCCTTAAGCAGTGGAGACACAGGTAAAAGATGCTTCAAGATGCCACTAGTGAATGATATTCCTTCAACATTGATTGTTAGTGATATTGCTAAGAGGGTGGCTTTTCTCTTTTAATTAGCATCTGATGTCATGATTGAGCAAATATTTTTGTAAAGAAAACAGGTTGCAATTGAACTTCATGTATGCATGCAAGCGTAGCACCAACAGACAATAGTCAAATAACGCTTATGCCAAGAGTACCTATGTTTCCTGAATCTGGCACAGCCAATACACTCTTTTTAGTTAGCATTTCCAGTAGGGACACATTCTCGTTACAGGATTTTGTGTGTCCTTTATAAGGACCATACGCAGACTGTGGCCTTACCCATCTGCAATACAAGAGAACATTGTGAGAAGCAAGGTAATTAGCCTGACAATGGAGGGAGTAAATCACACAGAAGGCAGGATTTGTATTTTATTTAACAGTGTTCAGTTCATTAAAACCATTACAGAAATGATAAAACACAATTTTAAAACTCACAATCTACCGCAGCTCACAACATGAAAACTCTTAGAAACCATTCCATTGACAGTAGGCAGACAGACAGACAAAATAACTTTATTCGGTTTAACTTGAAACCATAAAAAGAACATAAAAATCATTTCATACATTAATCATTATATATATGGAAAATAATCCTAAAATCTAAAAACAGTGAAAAAGTTAAAAAGAAACTGTAAAAAGAGTGTACAAAAAACAGGCAATATAAGCCACTTCCTGCCATTCCTTTGAACTAATATGATACATTTAAAAAAAAGATCCTTTAATTGTATTGCCTCTTGATCTAGTATTTACAATAGAATATCCTTAGGACCATCATTTTTACATGATCAACACCCTCCAGGATATATTTCAATTCTGTTCTTGTAAAATACATTTTACATCTAATTAGGTAGTATCTTATAAAAGAAGAGTGTGCAAAATAGCAAAACATATAGACCACTTTCGGCAGTTCCTTTGGAATGACACAGGAAAAAGACCATTTGTTTGTATTACTTCCTGATCCAATGTATACAGTAAAGTATCCTTAAGACTGAATCAACAGACTACAAAATATTTTTCAGCTCTCTTCATGTGGAGTACGTTTTACATCGAATTGAATTATAGCTGTGCAAAATGGCAAAACATATGAGTTTCTTCTAGCAATACCTTTAATCTAATCATTCAAAATAAAAAGACCCTTTGGTTGTGTAGGCTCTTAATCTGATATACATAGTACAATATGCCTAAAATCATTAGTTTTTGAGAATCGGTACTCTCTAAGATATATCTAAATTTAATTCTCATAAAGTGCATTTTACGTGAAGTTGGATAATAACAGAAGTATAAAACTCAGTCAGCCTTAAAAATTCAAGGGCCCGTACCATTGGCTTTTCGTTGTTTTTTGGCCACAATAATAAAACTTACAACAGCAAAGCATATTTCAGGGGAGGTAGCAGATTGCAAGTATCTCAAACTATTTATGTATAATAGGGGTTGCATGTATTTAAGAACAGGGTGAAGAAAGTGGGCCCGATTAACAGAATATAATTTACAAAAAAGCTTAAAGTGCAATGTAGATTGGGTAGAGGTTTTATCACATGGGCAACACAAATGTATAGGTATTCTTGTCCCTGTTACTGGAAAAGCTACCAGGTAGTGAATCAGATTAAGCCTCAGCCTTGTTATATAATACCTGTGCTTAGGAGTAGTTAGCCATAAAAGGTATCTGTTCACCCCTGAAATATTTTCAAGCTGCATAAAATTCGGAACTGACACCATGTTGAGGGCTCCTACAATACACCCTTCTTCCCTGTACGCCAGGTACTGTTTTTTAACCCGTTCTTTAGTTTGAAAGCAAATATCCTCAGGAAGATCAAAAAGGGCCTGTAAGCCAAGATCATAAAAAACTTTTTGGGCATGCACCAGCCAAGGGATTGCTTGCCATTTGGCAATTTTTAAAGAATCTGCTAACACTAGCCGGGAAAATGCTGAATGCATAGACCACATATTCAACCATAGTAACAGGGGAGCTGAGCCTATCAGGTCCTCAGTGTAATATACCCCTAATTTGAGATGGAGGATCAGACTTGCTGTACTTTGATGCAATGCCAGTAGGCAAGATAAAAATCTATTCTCTGCGACTTGCAGCTGCCCCGGTGGGGAGCTACCCCATACACCAGCACCATAAACCTCAATTGAAATACATTTGCTTCTATACAGTTGTATCAATTCCTTAATAGGTTTACCACCTAGCAGCTTTGCAAATCTAAATAATGCATCCGATGCTGCTCCTAGTTTGAGTGCTCTTTGTGCAATCAGTCTCTCCCAAGACCCACGTGTATCAAACAGAATACCCAAGTAGCTAAAAAAAGGCACTGTTGTTAACTGGGTCCCCCATATATGAAAATTCTTTGTTTTTGTAGTTTTGGGGCCTCAGGTCATTACAAATGATTTTTGAAAATGTACCTTAAGCTGATATATTGACGTAAAGTCATAAAATTCATCCAGCAATTGTTGAAGGCCATTTGCCGTTAATGCCAAGAGGACTTGATTGTTTGCATAGAGAAGAACCGGGACGGCTTGTGAGCCTAGGCATGGGATATCCAAACTTTGGAATTCTACAAAATACCTAGTGAATTAATGTGCAGTAGGATAAAAAAGGCACCCTTGTCTCATGCCTCTGGCCACCCTAATAGCATGTGTGCAATCCCCTAGCAATGTGTAATGCACCTTTGTGGTTGTATATGTGTGTAGTCTTTGTACCAAATCCACCAGAGCGTGATGAATGCCAGCTTGATCCATTAAGTCTCAAAGAATCGACCGATCCACTAGGTCAATAGCACAAGAGAGGTCCATAAAAGCCATAGGAAGAGCACCTCTCTTGGTTTTGACATACTTCCCTCATATAAAGGTTAAATTTAAGGCCTTCTCTACTGTCCCTACACTGGGTCAAAAAACATACTGCATGGGTAAAAAACAGGCTGTGTCCTCTGCCCAAATTTCCAATTTATCTAGAATTACCTGACCAAGAATCTTTACTGTGGAATCTAGCAAGGAGATCGGATGATAGCACACGGGCAGACTTCGATCTCCTTTTCTAAAAATTGGAATAGTAACAGCTCTGAGGACATTAGTCAATATGAGGGCCCAGAGATTAATATTATGTTTATACATGTCATTTGGAATCCCATCTTGACCTGGAGCCTTATTATTTGCTACAGTTGGAATTGCATTAATTATAGAGGGTAAATTAATAAGGTTGACTAACCATTCTTCCCCTGCTAAATTACATGCAAAGGCTAAAGCTTCCCACTGAATTAGTGAAGCATCCTCAGATTTAAAAAATATTGGAAAAATGATCAATCCAATCCTGACTGCAGATATGACACTCGATTCCTTGGGCCAAATCTTTGTTAAAAAAACAGGCAATTAACAATTTCCCCAAAAAGTTTGACATCTTTTAGTTTGGCCACTTAATACAGGACTTCCCATTGACAGTAGTTTCCTAGTTTACAACCTTCTAAGTGGTTTTCCTCTAGAGAAGGCTAAGGTACTGGAGATGGACGCCTCAATGTGTATGGTAAGAATACAGAGAGCAACAAAGCAGAGAGCAATCTTGTAACATCTGTGCAGTAAGTATACTTTTAAAAGTACAGTGGTTCAAGAACCCTCACACTAATGCTAAAAAAGTAATTTAAAATTGCAGGTGCTTGAGGAAAACAATTATAAGATTATAGGTAATTTCAATTTGGTTTGTTAAGTATTTGCAGAAGGCAGTACAATACATATTGAAGGCGTACCAAAGGTGCAACATATTGTGGTGGATGCAGGTCCAAAAGTGACTTTTGTGAGTGAAGAATGTGATGATGTACACGTTTCAAATCACATCCAAATGCTAGAACATTAAGCTTTCCCTACAGATGTGTATAAGCCTGGAACTGCAGCCTTAGAGCGGCAGAGAAATATATTACCTGGTCTTTTGAACTCTTTGTAAGTCAAATATAAAGGCTGCCCTGCTTTCAAGGATCTTTTTACCAAAGAAACAAACTACATCCACTTGCACCTTAAAAAAGGGAAAGTCAATCGAAATGATAGTGTTTGATCTATTCCTAGTTACGTTGGTGAAAGGACTGTGGTTGCTAGAAAGTAAAGAGGACTTTTATTGTAAAATTGATATACAAGAATTGATAATTACAAATCAATCATATTTTTCTGTCACATGCTGGATGGTATATTTGTAATGTTGGTTGCAAATATTCTGATGGAGGCAGTGCTCACTTTGCAATAGCTTTATAGCTGTATGGCACAGTGGCAATGTTATATACTATCCAGGCCTCATCACCAACTGTTTGCTATCTTTCATGGCAGTGGCATGCTTGTTATTTAATTCAGGATGCAAATATCTCTGTGTTCATCGTGGAGATAACACACCCAGCTGACAATGTCCATGCAGAATTTCTTACTGGCAAATTTTTTAAATACTTGCAATGTAGAACTTTTAATACATTGGCTTCCCACTGGCAGTGGTGGTATTGATACTTGTTTATGACAAATGGGAAATAGAACACATTTCAGTTTTTTACAATTGATGAGCCTCATTATGGCTATCTTCCTAAAAAAATAAATACAGGTCCACGAAACATTGTGAATCTGTCTCAAAAGAAGATGCAGGTAGGATGACGTTGGAGGCACCGCTACGCTACTGTGTCACACCTGGGGGCATATGTATGAGAAAGTGGCACCTCGGTCTGATGCACCACTTCTCTTGCATTGCCCTTGCCCCATCTATAGACACCATGGTTGCGCACCAAGCCGATTGTTACCACAACAGCATCCGAATTTTGACACTAGTGCAGCAATGCACAGGGAGGCCCATTGTTTTTAATGTGTGCATCATTTTAATGCCTACCTTGAGCAGGTGTTAAAAATAATTTAAAAAATGGCACAGTGAAATCTAGTAAATTTCACTAAACCCTCTTTTTGGGCCTCCCTGTGTCAGAATGCCCCCCTTGCATACATTATTCCTGGCGCAGGCATAATGTGGTGCAAGGGGTTACAAAGTGGCCCAATGCATGCATTGCACCACTTTGTAAATATGGAGCAGGGAAAGGCCACTTTAGCACCGTCTTAGCGTAAACAAAATTATGCTAGGCTGGCGCAAGAAATTGGAAGGCGCTTGTAAATATGCCATATTGTATCTTATATTATTGAGGGACTGGTATTACACATGTATGCTGAGTATGTTAAATTTAAGCACGGAGCGCATATTCAAGCGCTGCATTTTGTCTGGGTGGCCATTTTGTGTGTCGCACATCCGTTTGAGTTAGTGGTGCACTTTTCTCTCGATTGGCCCTACAAACAGCAGCTGTGGCAAGGATACACAGCGGGCATGCCGCTGCAAGCCAAAGACATGCCCTTTGTGCCTGTCTGCATCTGGATGGGGCCAGAGCTGAGGTTTCCTTCATCCTGCCAGCCAGAAAGACTTATTTTCTCCTTGAAACAACTATTAGCACTTAGACTGGTGTTCTCAAAAGTGTACTTGGCCCCCTCGGACACATCCATTAAGTTGTCATTACTGTAACTTTACTACTATGTGATGGGATAACGGTTATATGACGTCCACAGGAGACACTGCTGGATTTCACAACCAGCCCAGCAATGCAGGCAGGGCACCACAGAGTATCTGAAGAAGGAAATCTCAGTTCTCTAATATTAACTGCAGATCCCCTGGTAAAACCCAGCAGTATATACATAATGATTTATGGAATATTGACCCGGATGCTGTGTTTCTAAATGAAACTTGGCTTCATGAGGCATCCCTACTAGATATTATTGCTGCACTTCACCCGCCTACGCTATTATTTGAAGGGATCAGCTAGGTAGGGTAGGAAGCAGGATTGGCATAATGTTTAATAATGTTGATCATTGCAAAGTACAGGACGTTCACATACATGACTGCGAAGCCTTGTTGTTTTCACTAGGTCTTACTCAGAAATTCAGAATATTGGGGGTCCTAATTTATCGGCCAACTGAATATGCACGGAAATGGTGCAGGCTAGTGCTCAACTTACTGGACTCCTACATTTTGAAATGTGCAACCTTTATACTTATAACTGACCTAAATATTTATTGACCTAAATATTTATTGAACCCCTCTTGAGCAATGTGGCAGCAACTTTCATTGAGGACCTGAATGTGTTAAACTTAGACTTGGCTAATTTAGCATCTACCAATGAGGCAGGACATCTCCTCAACTCTATCTTTTCTAATATCAAGGATCTCACCACAGACCCTCCGCTGCCTTTAATCTGGTTAGATCATCTGGCCATCCTTTTCTCTTTCAAGAAGCATGACACTCTCTTCATAAAGACTACCACTGCCCTGAGCAAATCTCGAAACTGGGCTACTCTAGACGTCTCTACCTTGAATGCACAACAACGCTGCACTGTACCTGACCTAGAACAAAGTGTTGACTTTGACCAAACTGCGATGGATCAGTGGATAATGAATTTTGTGGAGGTAACTCTGCCAGTAACAGCAAGGTCCTCACAGAGAATCCACCCACTTTCTCCATGGTTCAGTCAAGATCTACGTTTAGAGAAAAAATATTGTAAGGGCTCAGAAAGAGAATGGAGGAAATCATACAATGTGGACCTGAATACAGAGTACACATTGGGCCTGAAACATTACTACTGGCTCTGCAAGGACGTTAGAGTGGCATTTTAATCCCACATTATTACTAATGCCTAAAATTGTCCTGAGACACTGTTTAATGTGTTCCAGGAACTTTCAGACCCAGCCAAAATATCTCCCTCTCTTTTACTGTCCCAGAACCAGTGCGAAGAACTGGCCAACTTCTTTGCTAAAAAGGTGGCTAACATTCAGTCACATGTCACAAATGCTCCTAAGGTAGACACACAGGCATCTAGCCTTGTGGCCAGCAGTTGAACTGAGGAAGACAACTCTGGGAAGGTGGATAACCCATCAGGCATGTCCCTGTATTTTCAGGAAATAGAACCGCTGCCCCTGCCCCTGCTAGCCCTTTTTCAGTTTTTGTCCATACTACTGTCGAATAAATCTGGTCTGCACTGGACCCACTCCTGCCTGCCAAACTTAATTCTCTGGACCCTGATTTATTCCTAAAAGTGGTTGGAGTATATTGAATTCCTCACTGAGTGAAGGGTGCATTCCAGCAGCTTGGAAACATGCAATGGTCTTACCACTGCTAAAAAAAGCTTGACCTCATTAGTTGGTCTAGTTTTAGACCAATTTCAAATTTGCCTATTCTTGGTAAGATCCCAGAGAAACATGTCAACTAGCATCTTATGACTTTTGTGGAGGAGTGCAATCATCTGCCTCCGTCATAGTCAGGCATCTGAGCAGGGCACTGAATCTGCCCTCCTAGAGGTCATGGAACATCTTAGACCACTTCTGGATAAGGGTGGTATATCCACACTTATTTTAACAGACTTGTGTGGATTTTGACACTGTGTCCCATCCCACTGCCCCGAAAAGGCTCAGATCATTAGGTTTGCAGGGCACAGTACTTGCTAGGAGACCTTGTTTCTTGAAAATTGCTCATTTCAGGTCTTCTCAGGCAGTGCTAGAACAGAAACTCATCCCTGCACTTGTGGCATTCCTCAGGCCTCAGACTTAAGTCTGATGCTTTTTGATATATATTTACCCCCTTTTGCAGAGGTGGTGGAAAGTGTCAGGCTTACCTTGTTCCTGAATGCAGATGACATGCAGATTATCTTTGCTTTGTTGTCTGCACAGGAAGAGTGTACCAGATCCCTGAATTTATACTTGAGTAGGGTTTCCCTTTGGATGAGTACAACCTCACTCAAACTTAATGGTGAGAAGACAGAGGTTATGGTCCTAGGAAACAATCCTGATCTATGGGGTCGTCAGCACTGTCCGAAGGCACTGGGTAATCTGCCAGATAGTTCTTCTGAAGTAAAGAATCTTGCCTTTTGGCTGGATGCAAAACTAACCATGAATCTGCAGGTGGCCAAAGTGATGGCCGCCTGCTTCGCTGTACTGAGATGGGTTAAAGAGATAATTAATATAATTACACCTTCAAACCAAAAACAATAATTTGAGCTCTGATCTTGTCAAGAATAGACTAAAGGAACATTCTATACTTGGGGGCTGGGAAGACAGTTATTCAGTGCATGCAAGTAGTCCAAAATGCTGCAGCCAGGCTACTTTTCCGCCTCCCTAAGTATGCATCAGTATCAAATCTGCTCTGTGAGCTTCACTGGTTGTTCATGGAGAAACAAATAGAATTTAAAGCCTTGTGCTATATGAACAAGGCTAGATTTGCCATAGCTCCAAGATACATCAAAGAGCTCGTGGCACCTTACGAGCTGGCACAGCTGCTCTAGTCATCCAGCCATTCCCTCTGTAGAGTGCCCTGAATCTGCCTCGCATGCATGGGGGTTTAGTAATTTTCATATATTGGCCCAAAGTTATGGATGACCTTCTAGAATCCCTGCAAAGCTGCATTTTCCTTACAGAGTTTCACAGGGGATAAATGACCTGGCTGTTTTAGCACAGGGGCTGCTTTTTTCGCCTTACATGAATGCAGTGCCGGAAAAACCCTTGGGGTAGTTATGTGCTCTATAGGATGCAATAATAATAATAATAATAAGAGAAAGAACAAGAAGTGAGTTAATTATTTCACCATGTTTTTCGGTACTCGGGAGGCTTCACCCATCTGCGCCCTACAGTCTTCAAGGCTAGTTTAAACAATACAGAGTGACTCTGAGCATCAAAGGAAAGATTATGCATATTCCATGCTATCATTAGAAACTAAACAAGTACACTCACTCAAGATAAGTGTGCCTATAAACGAAGCCAGCACACAAATAAGCAGTAACAATGAGGTAATGTGTCCCTTTGATGCATGAGCTTAAAGGCAAAAGGAGTGGGATAGGAAAACATCCACAAGTAACAATAATAGTTCGGAGGTAGGTGTAAGTTTTAGGATAATATTTTTTAGAGTCACTTGAGTCACTTCCAGTCTAAACACCAAGATGGTTTTCTCCAAAATGTATATCTTGGCTACTGTTCTGCATCTTCACTGCATCTGTGCAATAACTAGGCTTGTGCCCTTTTCAGAGGATAATGTAACTAAATACAAGAGGTAGATAGAGAAGTGAGATGTGGCTGTACCACAATGTTTAAAACCCCACAGAAGCTGTAAATACTCCTACATACATCAGCCTTCCAAATTAAGAAGGAGGTGGGGCATTGTGGGTAAAAGAGGAATAATAAAACAGTCTCATGTTAGATTCTTCTGTCCCTGCCTGCACTCTTTTCAGGAAGAAATAATGGAGTCTGGAGTTTGTCTGCTAAAACTATGATACAAACAGTGAATAATAACAGAGGTAAACTATATAAATTAACATGTGTAGAATTAACTTTCCAATCATGCATTTCTGATATCAAAATATCTAACAAAGTATATAACCTAGATATTTTTTTTTTCTCTGTACTCATATTCATTCCTAAAACTATCTTAGATATATCTCAGGTATTTCTTTTGGCTGAGTCAGTTATTCACAAGAAAGATGCAGACAGTGACTGTTCTTTTTGTGCCCTTTGGACATCGACTCACCTAGGATTGTCCTTAATCCGACTCATTTAAGATGAGAAATCCCATTGATATTACTCTATTGAAGTATCTTTTGATAGGAGCATACACTTCTATGAGTTTACATTTGTCTTTTGTTGGGGTGCTCTTAAACTGGTGATTAGAGAACATAACATGGATGAAGACTGCAGGTACTTCCATCTCTTGTGGAAGACATGAAGGTAAGTGTTCAACTGGTCTACTGAATTAAATACTAATGATACATGAATCTAAAGAGAAGTGGAGGCATGACTCTGTGTCACAATACACTGAGACCCAGATGCCAAAATGGCTGAACTGAGCCTAAACAGCTGCCACATTAGTTGAAAGTCAGGCATCCCCTATGGGTAGCCACTCAAAATACGTTTAATCTGAGTTATAACATATAAAATCACAAAATGCAATAAAACAAAGTTGATAATCGTCAAAGGTTATCATTAAAGCAGAATTTACAATATCTCATTATTCCACCACATCTATAAGCCAGGGTGTAGCATAAAGGAAGTATTTACAAAATAGCCTCAAGCCCTAAAACTGGTAAAACATTTAAGGCCTGGTGTGTCATCACCTAACCTAAACATCCAAGTGAGGAACGGATAGCATGAGGGTTAGAAATGGCCTTCTCTGCAGGGTCACTCCAATCTTATTGACCTTTTGCCCTCCACTTTTTCATTTTTTGCTGAATTAGTTTGAGGGGGCCTTAGGACTCTGTGTACTTTACCACTGCTAATTAGTGATAAGGTGCTTATGCTTTCTCCCTAAAACATGGTACATTGGTTCATACCCAATTGGCTATTTATTTTACTTGTACACCCCTTGGAGAGTGGTAAATTAAATGCTACCAATGGGTCTGCAGCACATATTTTGACACCCACATATGCATCTCTCTAAACCTTGTCCCAGGCCTGCTATTGCAGCCTGAATGCAGTGTTGCACAGCCATGTGGAATTGGCATGTAAACACCCTTGCCAAGCTTTAATGCCCCTTTTGTTACATATACGTCACCCCTAAGGTAGGCCCTAGGGAGCCCAAATGGCAGGGTGCTGAATAATTAAAAGGTTAGGCATGTCATTTTAGGTTTTACATGTCCTGATAGTGCAAAACTGCCAAATTAGTGTTTCACTACTGTGAGGCCTACCCCTCCCATAGGCTAAAATATGGGGAATCCTAATTACATGTAATGAGCTGTAATTCCTAATTGAGAGGTGGTAGACATGTCATGGATAAGTTCTCTTTAAACGTAAAGTCAGGTGTTTCATTACAGTTACACTTTGTGAATTCCTCAGAGACGGTCACACAATAGTGGGTTAATGGGGGTGAAGCTGAGCACAGCCCCTCTTGCACATGAATAGTCTGTGCCCTGTTTCCTCACAATAGGCCTAACTACCCTGTATTATCATTCAAGCAGCTTGGAGCCAGGGTGGTTGAGTCAGGAAATTCCAAGAACTTCAAAGAACCTTTCTAGAAACTTCTCCTACCTTCTAGGAGCAGGGCACCAGGGTATAAACATAAGACTATCAGTCCCACTCATTAGTTCACTACTGGACCAGCAGAAGGACTCTCAGAGACTGCCTGCTGCTGTGACCTACTGTGCACTGTGCCAGACCGTTGCTGTACCTCGAAGGACTGCTCTACCAACCGGGGCCTGCCTTGAACCCTCAGTGATCAGCACTGCTGTTGAGCTCTACTTTTACACATACAACTACCAGAAGTGACTCCAAGGGCTAATTTGCTGGCCTCCTATTCAGAGCCGCAGGGACAAGATGTCCGTGATTGGTGCTTTTATGTTTTTTATTAGAAAAGTGTATGAACAAATTTTATTGATTTTAAAGAGGAAAGAAAGAGGAAAGCAAAAGGAAAAGCCAAGCCAACTTGCACAGGTAAATTCAGGTACCACCAGATCCAATTTACATTGACGTTAAAACAGTCTTTTAGACAGGCGTCAGATCCACCTTCTGCCACATCACTGGGGAGCACACACACCCATTGGGTTCACAGGAGCAGTCCCAGCCATTTCCCCCACACCTTCCCATGTTTATGGGGACAGCCCCTTGACTCATAAACCAGTTTTTCTTGGTTCGCCCACCAGTCCACTCCGCAGCTCCATTTCTGGAGGGACGGTCCTGTAGGGGAGTTCCAGGCAGCTGCAATGTCTCTTTTGGCCACCAGCAGGGCAGTACCCACAAATGTTCGATCTGCTCTTGTGCCCTCAAGTTCTTCCATTGCGCCCAGTTTTGAGGACAGCTGTTCCTGTCCCAGCACAACATATAGCTCACGGGTTATCTTACCCCAGTAGGCCTGTAACACCGGACAAGACCATACCATATGAAAAAAATCAGCCGGTCCCATTGCACATCACGGACACTGAGCAGAGGGGTGAGGTCCCACCCGATGCAGTCTGTCAGGAGATAGGTAAGCCCTATGTAGGAAATAAAACTGCACCGCATGAAGTCTCGCTGACACCGCTAATGTTCTAGGCACCATTGGCCCCTCCACCCACTCAGTCTCCTCAATCAGCCCCAACCAGACCTCCCACATGCTCCTAGTCTGATCCAGGCTGCCGGGGGCATTATTAATTAACATTCTATAAATTTGTGATAAACCTTTCCTCCCTAAGTTGCCCATAAGCAGCTTGGCCTCAAATGGGCTAAATTCTGGTATTGGGTCGGCGGGTGCCAAGTGAGTGCCCAGGGCATGTCGTAGCTGGAGGTACCTAAAAAACTGCGTGTGGGACAGTTGAAAATCAGCCTGCAACTCCTGAAAGGATTTCCATACATCTCCCATGTGTGATATTCCCAGTAGGTCCCATTCTGTGAACCCCTCTAGTGCCGCTGACTCACTCAGCTATTTTCCGTGCCACAGTGGGGTTTGCTGGGTGATAACAGTGTTCATCGAGTGTGCTGCAGTGCCACTTGCCATACAAGGAAGACCACTCTAGTTACCGGTTCCATGTCCCTGGGGAACGGCGAGCCATAGAGAAAGTCTAGGATAAGAAGGAAACCTAGTGACTCCAACTCCACCCGGTAGGCTAAGTCTGCCCATCCCCCATTAAACCAATACTGCACAACCAGAAGGTAGGTCACCAGATAATACAGATAGGGATCAGCCATACCCAGTCCCCCATCGTATACCTCCCTCTGACAGTGCTGTGCGGCCACCCGGTGTCTCGCCCCACACCAAAGAAATGAGGTGCTGGCTCTCTTCAAAGCCCAGAACCAGGGACATGAGATCAGGAAAGGAAAGTTTTGGAACACATATAAAAATTGTGGTACTACCATCATTTTGTATAGGGCTACATGGCCCAGAACATTCAACTGCAGTGTTTGCCATCTTTGCAAATCTGCCTTGGTGCGAGAAAGGAGCGGGGTCAGGTTCAGGGCCCACGTGAGTTCCGGAAGGAGAGCCACCCAAATACCAAGGTATTTAAAACTCAGCTGGCGCAAGGGTACCACTCCCTGCCAGTAAAAGCAGCCTCGCAAAGTCGCTAGAGGCACCAACACCGATTTAGCAGGGTTCATTTTGAGGCTTTCATGTTTTAAGTGCTATTTTGAACCTTAAACTTTAAAAATGAATAACTTCAGTTCTACTGATTGGATTTTTGTTATTTTGGTGTCAAATAATGTATTGAAGTTTCCTCCTTTTTACTAAATTAATTTGGTATTTTTCTTATGTTGTGTTTTCACTTTATTACTCTTTGCATGCTGCATAAATACTTTACACATTGGCTGTAGGTTAAGTCTGATTGTTTTTGTGCCAAACTGCTCAGGGTTAAACACAGGTTAACTTGGCAACTTTTTGTATTTCGCCTTGCAAGGGGATGTGGCTGTTGCTTCACCAGGGCTCACACTGTAGCCAGCCAACAACCCAATTTCTCACAATAAAAACACCAATATTATATTTCTAAAGATAGCTGTTTACTTATTTCAACTGCCTCCTTGTCTCAATGCCATCTGTGCTCGCTATCATTTGATCAAGCCACTTGCTCCTTTCAGTGGCAAATAAGAGACCTCAATCTGCTCAGTACAATTGCACCAATAGTTGGATTTCACAATAGAGTCATCCCATTTATATGGGAACTATTCAGGGATAGGTTACCAAACTTAAATTTAGTGTACAAGCTTTTTGCTAGTGCAGGTTTATTCTCAGTGAGGAAGACCTAAATTGTTTGTGTGCAAATTTTAGCAGGAATACGTAGGTCATAAAGGCATCATGGGTGTTACTGACTACACTATACATGTCAATAGCTTCTGTTTTGTTTACTTTGGCTCCCATATGGAGGGAGGAAAATCAGTACAACACTGCAGCTTAGGCAGGCTTGTTTGTTTCAACAGAACTAGGTAAGCGACAGACCAAGCAAGAGACAATACTATGTGCAAACATTCTCCCTAGTGACTCTGGTGTTTCCGGGAGTCCTATCCAATACATGAGTGACTAGACAAGTGATATACAATACCTAGGCTAATCATGTTGTGATGGTAAGTGTGCTTGATCGTAGACTCAGGAGGTGTTTCAAAAAAGCATTCTCACAGGTGGATATCATTGATAAGTTATCATATCCCCAAATTTCAACACCATATACTGATATACTTTGCCATTGTGTTTTATAAACGTATAGAAGTGGGGAATTAATTCATTCTCCATTATCTCACGCAAAAGGTACTTGAACCCAGACCTGCACTAAACAATTCGTCAAAAACCATGTACCCTTCTGAAAACATGGTCTGCTACAATATATTAATGCTAACCAAGGTCATACTGGCCTATAGCACCATCAGGCAGCGTCAGATGGGCTGGTCAGACCTGTCAGTGTGTGAGACCATTTTTGGCGGGTTGTGGTCTTGTTTCATGGCCAGGTGGGAACCAATTTTTACTGTTGATTTCCCTAATGTTTCCACAAACATTGCCTGCAGCAAGGCAAATGTTTACAGTCTTCAATAACTTGCAAAATACATATATTGCGTGCCTTTTCAAGTTCAAAACTGCTGTGATTTTCAATAATGTGCGATTATGGGTCACTTTTTAATCTCTGATTCTCTAATGTGGGCCATTTTTATTTTTATGTCCGAGCCAACTTACTATCCTAGTCCAACCCAGATGTAAACTCATGACACCAGCCGTTTTGTAGACACAATTCCTCGTGGCTTCAAATATACTTTATATAGGGCCTGATTTATGAAAAGTTATTTATATTTTGTAAGTTTGAGCAGCTTTTGCGTCATAAAATGACGCAAAGGCAGCGCTAACTTTTCATTAATCATGCCCCTATTTAAAAAAAAAAAGAAGTTTGCCCTTAAGGACAAAACTGTGGTGGGCTACACGAAGAACCTGAGGGGCATATTTATACTTCGTCTGCGCCGATTGTGCATCAGAAATGTTGACGCACAATCAGCGCAAACGTTGCCCTGTATTTAAACTTTGACGCCCGAGCCCGCGGATGACAAAATCCCGCCATGTGCGTCATTCTTTGGATGCGGCAACCCGCCTTGCGTTAATTATATGCAAGGTAGGCGCTCCCGTCCAAAAAATGGCTTAAACAGCCGTGCGTCGTATTTATGCTTTTGGCCAAAAATGACGCACGGCCGGGAGGCAGAGCCAGAAAATGCTGCACAGCCCGATTTGCGTCAAAAATTAACGCCTGGGTCAGGGCAGGCGTTAAAATGGGGCAAACACACCTGTATTTAATCAGAACACACAGAACAAACAGCAGAGCAGCAGAGCAGCAACAGGGAGCCATTGAGGTGATTCTAATCCAGCATGCACACAGACGCAGAGCCCAGCAACAACAACAGCAGCTACAACAACACCAGCAGGGACCCCAAAGGCAGCGCAGAAGGCAGGAGAGGATATTCCGCCCAAGAACAACCCATCAGGGCCTCAGGGAACACGACATCATACAGAGTTACCGTTTGAACTGGCAGGCCATTCAGCAGCTGCTGCGAAACATTGAACAGCAGTTGGCCCCCACTTTGGTGACACCCGTACCATCCCAACAGTAACAAAGCTGCTTGCCGTACTTCATATGCTGGCAAGTGGCTCTCTTCAAACAACTGGTGCCCTGGTTGGCGGAATATCACAACCATCATTCTCCGCCTTTTTGCCCAAAGTACTGGACGCCATCATTCGACTGACACCCCGCCACATCTGCTTCCCTAACACACTGCAGAAGCAGCAGGAAACAAAACAGGGGTTCTACGCAATCAGTGGCTTCCCACACGTTCTTGGTGCAATCGACTGCACATATGTACGCCTTGTGCCACCTGCTGCAACTGAACACCTCTACCGCAACAGGAAGCACACACATTCCATCAACGTGCAGGCCATAGTCGATCACCAAGGATTGATAACCAACATCGTGGATAAATATCCTGGGAGTGTACATGACTCCTTCATCTTCCGTCACTGCACCATCAATGAACACTTCCAGGATGGACGGTATGGCAATGGACTACTTGTTGGTAAGTACAAAAACCTACATATATATATACACTGCACAGCAACCCTCTAGGACACACAACACATACACCACAACAGCAACATGTCGACAGAAACACACTGAGGTCGTGACATCGCTAGCCATGTTTCTTAAGTCACCATTGAACCCGTCACACATCGGAATTTACTGTACAGCCTAATGTGAAGACGTCAATGAGTGTGGTTGCCTAAATGTCACCTTGCAAATTGTAAGTGTCCCAATGACCTTTACATTAATACATTGCCTACGTCTAAAGGTATGGGATGTCCAGGGTACTTTGATATGAACGTGTTACCAACACTTTCAATTTTAACTCTGCATGGAACTTTCATCTCACCCCCAGTGAAGACACACGGACACCTGTATCACAAGTCACAATGCTAGGGAGGGCACACTGTACTGAAAATCCCAAAACATACTGCTGACAAACGGTTAGCAGACAAACACTTGCTCAGCCAAGGAAAGAACACAATAACACAATGCAGATGGTATAGCCTACAAGCATAAGATGTCACATTAGTACACAAAAGAGTCACAGATAACACAAGACAACTACTGCCATTAAAGGTCTTTTCAATAGTGCCATCTACATCAACATGATCCCATTCATTTTCTCTTGCAGCTGATCAGGGGTATGGCATCCAGCCATGGATTATGACACCATTTGGCAACCCGGGTACAGCTGCAGAGCATGCATACAACGAGGCCCAGAGGAGGACACGCAGCATTGTCGAGCGGACCTTCGGCATCCTCAAGTCAAGGTTCCGCTGCCTCAACATCACTGTTGGTAGCCTCCTATATTCCCCCGAGATGGTCTGTAGGATCATCCTCACATGTGCAATATTGCACAACATTTGTGTCAGAAGAAACATTTCCCTCCTGGAACCAGAGCCACACATGCCTGAAGAGGAGGAAGAGGAGGATGCTGGCCTGCAACAGGAGGGGGAACTACAGAACACAGCTGCTGGTATACGTAGGTGGCAACAGATTGTAAATAATTTCTTCTGAATATGATCACCTTCACCACTTTAGTTAACTAATGTAAATAAACACCTATTGTAATCACCATATCATGGTCTTGCTATTCCTTTTTACACACCTTCATCTCTACTTATCAGAATAAGAGTGTCGCCTCATGGAGCATTGCTGAGATACTGAGTAGGACACAGAACATCCCAGAGCATATGTGATGCCTAACATACAATGGCCACATACACACACACTCTTAATGTTGACATTGTTAATGGGCCCTCAATAAATCAAAAAAGGTACACACGGTTCAAAAAACACCAGAAGGTTTCTTTCACACTAAATGGTTCAGCATTCGATGGAAACCAAAAATGATCGAAGCAAGGGCCCTCACTCACCTTCCGGTGACATGCTTCATCATAGGGCCAAGCTCCTCGTCAGGCCGGCACTGCAATGCCTGACGGGCCCCACACAGGGGCTCTTTGCCGGAGATCTTTTGGAAGTGATGTACAACCGGTCAAAAAATCATGAAGGATTGGTGTAAGGATAGTTAAAAATGACTACAGGTAACAGTTTTGCAAGTTTATTCTAATGCTGGAACCTCTGACATGATTTAAAACAATACACAGGGATATGGTAGATTAATGCCTACACTCCCCACATAGAAATAAAGTACTGATTCTCACAGTCGAGAGTAGTAAAAAAAGGGAGTAAACACAGGATCCCCTGTGTTACTCGATATCATCGGTCAACATGTTTCTCGGCTTTTTTTTTTTTTTAGTCAATAAATGATCTTAATGCGATTCTTCAGGACCACAGTACATACCTAATCCTTTAAGCAATTCGGACTTCCATAGTATGGAAAACGATTTGCAATACACTCGAGAAAATGAAACCATTTGGTTTCATTTTTTCAGAGTAGGCAGTGGTCCCATGGGGACCCCTTCCCTTTTGCGAATGGTTTAACACCCACTTCACATGGGTGCTAACTGCGAATTGCTTTGCAACCGCGTTCGCGGTCACAATGCAATTCTGCATCGCGATTCCCAAATAGGAAGGGGAACACCCCTTCATATTTGCGAGTCGCATTCCCATTTTGCGAGTCGGTAACCAAGTTACTGACTCGCAAAATGGGAATGTGCATCGCGATGCACGTTTTGCATGGTGCAATCTGCGAAGTTCGCAGTTTGCGCCATGCAAAACGTTTCCTACATCTGGCCCCAAGAGCCAGATGTAGGAAAGTTTTTTGCATTTGCAAATTGTCCAAGACTGTTTTCGAAAGCAAAAGCCATTTCTGTATGTATGAAAGAGAATTTGACCGGTCTAAATTGTGATTCCTTCCTTTTGGAAATTATTATTTTTGCCATTCCAAATAAGAGATCGCAAATAGTGATTTCCAAATTGAAATTCACAATTGTATGTATGAAGCATTTCCTAATTGTGACTAGTCGCAAAATGCAGTTTTAGGAAATGCAATTACCACCAAATGACAAGTTAACCAGGTACAAGCTGTAGAAATTGCTATAAAATGCATCAGGCCCTTTCACAAGGGTAGCTTTGCATGTTCTGGCAAAGAGGATGAGTATTATGTTGCCTATGCAGAAAAGAAGACACAAGAAGATTTTTAAGGTTAGTGTAACCCTGTGTGATCAGAGTGAGTAGGAGATATTTGAGAAATAGAGGCTAAGTAGTGAGGCCATTTTAGATTTAATTGCTGATTTAAATCCACAGCTACAGCCCCCACAGACAGAAGCAATGCTATTCCATCACATGTGCAGGTACTGTATTGCCTACTCCTTTTAGCGCCTAGAATTTACCAGGGAGTGATAGCAGTAGCAGGGGGGGTGTCCCAAGGTGCATTGTAACGATTTTTTCAATATGGTTCTTGATAATATGTTGTCCAAAATTAATGTTTGTATACATTTTCTGGTATCTCAGCAGGATTTGCAACATACCAAGCTATTATTTAAGGCATGGCACATTTTCCTAATCTCATTTGATGTGTTGATGACATGTATATTGCCACCAGTCCATTGTCTGCAAATGAATTTATCTATAGAAACCACTAGAATAGTCACTTCAACAATGTGCAGGTTGGGTGTGATGCTCCATATAAGTACAGGCTTTGTAACCCGATTTTAAATCAGTTATCAGTGCTCATGATTTCTATATGTTCCAACACAGTTGGATATATAAGAAGCTGTCTCAAGGTGATTCTGGTGACAGCTTTCCACTTGGTAAGCCTATTGATAATGTGTAACACACATTACCAAACAAAGCAATAACCCTTACTAGTGTAAGCTTCTTTGTCTTTATAAGAGATAGTACATGTATATTAAGACCTTGGATCGTAACACCATATTTGAACTCAAGTACAAGAGGTGAGCATACGTACAACTGTGCTCACAAAACAACACACTCCATTGTAAAAAATACCTTTGAAGTACTAAAATCAAGAGTGATGAAGCCCTTCAGTACCCTCCGGATATATGTAGCAAAATGTAGATTTTCCTAGTAATTTATGACGGAAAGTCTTAATTTTATTAAAGACACGGAGGCGAATATTATGCGTTCTTTTCTTACTTTATTTTAAACAGCAGCAGTCAAGAAACTACAGCTCCCAGGAGGATTAGCGTCAGACTAACCAATGGGAGTAAAACAGAAACTAAGAACTAGGCCAATCAGCATACACCATCAACTATAGAGAGTACCCTTGACTGCAAGCAGCCCTCTTTTCTTGAGCGAGTAAGTCAGATAGAATCATAAAACAACGGGTAAATGAGTCCCACAATCGCCAATGCCAAGGAGACTGAACAAAACTCTTGGACCACTGTGATGAGACGAGAGGCGGATGAAGGAGGCGAAGGGTCCTGTGAAGGTTGCGCTGATACATCCGCAAATTTCTTCTTGAAGGGAGAAAGGGAGAAGCCAACGGCGTTATCCGGAAGCTGGAGGAAGTGCAGGAGTCGCTGGGAGGGAGAAAAAAGTACATATTAACAGAAGTACTTGAGGTGGGATAATATTCGCCTCCGTGTCTTTAATAAAATTAAGACTTTCCGTCATAAATTACTAGGAAAATCTACATTTTATGGCAAGACCGGAGGCTCTATTATGCGAGTTTAAAGCATATCAATAACTACAGAAGAAGCAGTTCTAACAGGTTTACAATAAAAAGTCTTAAAAACATTGTCATTAGTCCAATCTGCCGACCTGAGATTGTCCTCCAAACTAGAACCTAAAGCGAACGCTTTAGAGGCCATAGCTCCCCTGGAAGAATGGGCCCCATACACCGAAGTGTCAATACCCGCTAGGGACATGATCAATCTGACCCAACGGGCCAGGGTTGCAGAAGTAACCGGGTTATGAGGTTTACGAAAGGAAATTAGAAGCTGGGTAGAGGAAGACGTTCTCAGGTTGACAGTTCTTTTCTCGTATTCCTTCAAACAAAGATCCACACATAATTTTGGTTTATCAGGGAAAAAGGGATAGAACACCGAATGTAAGTTAGTTTTGGTGCGTTTGGCGATGTGAAACAATACACCTGAGGGTAAAAACTGACGGGCAGAGACATCTAGAGCCCGAACATCAGAAACCCTTTTGATGGAAATTAGGCATAGGAGCATAGTGAGTTTGGCAGACAGCATTTTTAAAGAAAGACTCGAATTGTCAGACCAAGAAAGAAAGAGATTCAGAACCAATGAAACATCCCAGACGTGGGAGTATTTGGCAGAAGGGGGCCTAGAGAGTTTGACCCCTTTTAAAAGGCGACAAATTAAGGGATGAATCCCAATAGGATTGCCATCAATATTAGAGTGGTTCATAGAAATATCGGATCTATAAAGGTTGATAGTACGATATGATTTACCCAGTCCTGCCTGAGCCGCTAAGGAATTAATAATCAGATTTAGATCCGCTGAAAAGGGATCGGCACTTTTTCCCACAAACCAGCTTGCCCAAAGAGACCAAGCTGATTTGTAGACTCGCCTTGTGCCAGGCGCCCAGGCATTGTTGATGAGCTCTGAAGCTTCCGACGAAATCGGGAAGGACCGCTGGGCAGCCCTGAAATGAGCCAAGCTGATAGGACTAATGATTTGTTGAGAATAAGATTGTGGGGCCGACCGAGTGGATCTAGGAGGAGGGACGGAAATGAAGGGAGTAAGATCGGGAAGTCTGCCGGGAGCTCTAGCAGGGGAGGAAACCACACCTGAGATTGCCAAAAGGGGGCTATCAGAACAAGAGACGTCATTTGGCGCCTGACCTGGTTTAAAACCCTGTTGATTAGAATAAAAGGAGGGAAAGCGTAATTGAGGGAATTGGACCAATCCTGAAGGAAAGCGTCTGTAGCTAAGGCCAACGGATCCGGACGCCAACTGAAGAAACGAGGAAGTTGAGAGTTGAGTCTGGACGCAAAGAGATCCATCTGAAAGGGTCCCCATTTTCTTTCGATTTGGTGAAAGACGGAACGGTGTAATTTCCAGTCGCTGGAATCCGAGATATGTCGGGAATGCCAATCCGCGTTGGAGTTCAGAGAGCCTGGGAGATACTCGGCTAGAAGGGAAAATTTGTGGGACAGACAAAACTCCCAGAGGCTCTTGGCCAGAAGAGCAAGGGGTCTGGACCTGGTGCCACCTAGATGGTTTATGTAACGAACTGCAGAAATGTTGTCCATGCGGAGCAGAATGGAGCAACTTGCTCTGTCCTTAGTAAAACTCCGGATCGCAAAGGAGCCTGCAAGAAGCTCTAAACAATTTATGTGCAATCTGGACTCATCTGCGGACCATGTACCGCCAGTCGAGATTGAGCCACAACGGGCGCCCCAACTGGTGAGACTTGCATCGGATTCTAATACAAGATCGGGCACAGAGGGGAAGATGGATCTGCCGTTCCAGGCCTCTAAATGGGATATCCACCATTGGATTTCGAGGAGAGATTCTTGATCTAGATAGACGAGGTCGGAGAAAGCCAAACCTCGACGAAGGTGCAGGATCTTGAGACGCTGAAGGGCGCGATAGTGAAGGGGTCCTGGGAATATGGCCTGGATAGAAGAGGACAGAAGGCCGACGACTCTTGCAAGAGTTCTGAGAGAAATGGAGTCTTTCTGGAGAATTGAAACCAATTCTCTTTTGATTGCAGAAACCTTGTCCCGTGGAAGAGACAGGGAAGCCGAAACTGAATCGATTCGGAAGCCTAAGAATTCTATTTGTTGGGAAGGAACCACAATAGATTTCTCGAGATTTAAGAGGAAACCCAGCTCTGTTAGGAGAGTGGAAGTGATCTGAAGTTGGGACAGGAGAGAAGATTTGTTTTGATGCATAATAAGGATATCGTCGAGATAGATAATGAGTCTGAACCCCAGAGATCGAAGGAAGGATACAACCGGCTTTAAGAGCTTCGTGAAACACCACGGAGCTGGCGAAAGGCCGAAAGGAAGGGAGGAAAATTGATACGTTTTTGAATTCCAAAGAAATTGTAAATATTTTCTGTGAGAAGGATGGATCGGGATAGTGAGGTATGCATCTTGGAGATCCAGTCTGACTAGCCAGTCGCCTTGGAGTAAAATATCCCTGAGATGGATAATAGTCTCCATTTTGAAGTGTCGATAGACGACGAACTGGTTGAAGGATTTTAGATTGATTACAGGTCTTAGCTTTTTGTTCTTTTTGTGGACGAGAAAGATAGAACTGATGAAACCGGAGGGATCTGGAATGCAGCTTTGGATGGCATCTTTTTCTAGCAATGATTGGATTTCCGAAGAGATGAGAGATGACATTTCGAGGGAGAACCTTGGAACAGGAGGGGGGGTTGACTGGAAAGGTGGAACGAGAAATTCGATGCGATAGCCCTGGACAGTGGAAAGAACCCATGGGTCTGAAGAAATTGACCTCCATTTCTGCAGGAAAAATCGAAGTCGACCCCCCACGGGAGGGCCAGAACGTTGGCTTACCTGAGGTATTGGCCGCTCTGGAGATGCGTTGGCCCCGGTTGCGGAAACCCCTTGATCGTTGGGGATAGAAATGGGGTTTGAACTCTTGGTTGTAATAGGAGGAAGGGTTGGAGTATCCTCTGGAGCCTTGGTTTCTGTATTGGCGGCCGGTAAAGCGACTCCTACCTCTACCGGCCCGGGAAAAAACACGTTGGTTGAAAACCTTCTTTAAAGATTGCTGGGCCTTATCGATAGACGAAAAAGTAGAGACGAAACGACTAAGGTCCTTGATGAAAGAATCTCCAAACAGTTTACCATCGGCCTGGATACCAGGATCCCTGGTAGCAAGATTAGCCAACTTAGGGTCCATGCGGAGAAGGAGACCCTTGCGTCTCTCATGGATAATGGCCGAGTTAGCATTGCCCAAAAGACAAAATGCTCTCTGGGTCCAAAGAGAAAGGTCTAAAGGATCGATAGGAGAATCCTCCAATCGAGCCGACTCGGCTAAGTCGAGAATTCTAGCAAGCGGACCGACCACGTCGAGGAGTTTGTCTTGGCACGTGGTCCAAGCTTTGTCAACCCCTTTACGGGGATCCTTTCTATATTTTGTAAAAAATGTGATGAGGGACTCATCAATAGCCGGGGTCACAGTAATGTTAGAGTCCAAAGACGGACGAGGGCATTCAGACCTGAGTTTGGAGCGAGTCTGTTTATCCAAAGGAAGACGTAAGCGGGAAGAAATATATTCAGCCACGTGATCCAAAGGAAAACACTCCGTGGAATTGGGGTGATGAATAAGGGACGGGTCGAACATGGGAACACCTTCGGCATCAACCACACTGGAAGAGGGCACGCTAGAGGAAAGTTTCGAACGTTTGGAGGGGTGAGAAGAATGAGAAAACGTGTCATCAGGATTATCTGACAGAGATAATTCGTCCAAGCCCTCTTCGTCCGTGTCCAAGACCCTCGTAACAGCAATCTTTGTTGGCGCTAAAATATGTTTTGACTTTACTTTACATTTGGCATTTGAGCTCGACTTTTTAGAAGAATTCCCCTCCTTAGAAGGAGGCCTGGGAGGAACCAAGTCCTCGTTCTGGTGTGAGGCAAGCTCACTCTCTGCATGTGCGCCTTTCGCTGTTTTAAAAGACGAGATTAATTTGCGTTTTCTGCCTTCCCCCGCAGAATGGGCCATGGGTTTGGACATCATAGATATTACAGAACTCTCGATGTTCTTAGACATCGTAACCATAGATGCTTTTAATGCATTTTTAACTGAGGATTTTATAAATTTGTTCAAGTCCTGTTTAAAAAACTCCTCATTATCCTCAGAATCCGAATGAACAGATGAAGTATCTGTATTCATCTTGCTTGCGAGCTGACAGCCTGCCCAAAGGCGTAATAAAACGTTTTTGAAATACTGGTGTAAATGAGGGGTTAATAGAGAGCATAAACGCTCTATGGAACTGAAAAGCCCTCCCTTGGGCGTGGCCGAGTAGGAGAGAGGGCGGAATTGCTGACGTGAGGCTGGAGAGTCCCAGAACAGCACGGGCCGGGGACAAGAGGACGCCGCTTCGGCAGAATAAGAAGGGAAAACCGCTCCGGAGACGCGAGGGGACGCGCTACCGAAGCAGAATGCTTCGCGGAGCCTCTCCACAGAAGCGAAGCGGTTCGCCTGTCGAACGCGCACTGGGAAATGCACTGACAGGACGGGGAGCCTACGAATGGAACGCGCGGCGGCGCGCGCTGTATACTTAAACCAACGGTAACACGGGGGGGGAAGGGGGTCGGAAAAAACTCCGAAATTACAACTTCTTATGCTTGTATAGGAAACTGACACATGAATATAACGATAGGCATGCAAAGAGGAATAAAATTAACCAAATAAGTAAACGCAAGAGCTGAAGAGTGTACTTATCTTGACTGCGAGCAGCAAGAAAAGAGGGCTGCTTGCAGTCAAGGGTACTCTCTATAGTTGATGGTGTATGCTGATTGGCCTAGTTCTTAGTTTCTGTTTTACTCCCATTGGTTAGTCTGACGCTAATCCTCCTGGGAGCTGTAGTTTCTTGACTGCTGCTGTTTAAAATAAAGTAAGAAAAGAACGCATAATAGAGCCTCCGGTCTTGCCATAAAATCATGGTTGTGTGTGCAATGTTGCATATTCTTGTATTGAGACGGGGTCTTCACAATGTGGAAATGGAATCGGATTTTGATCCTGAGGAAGGAATCCGACATCCGAAGGAGTGCAATCCCACAGGATGGATCGGTTACTGCAGAGACAATTATTTTTCATAAAAATGAAAAGAAATGAAGAAGGTGTATATATATTTATATATATATATATATATATGTATGTATATATATATATATATATATATATATATGTACATACATATATTGTGTCATATCAAATCCGAGAAATCTCGGAATAACAAAACCGACGAGCCGTAACTCTGTGTGTGCACAAGCGCATTTATTGCTTATCTGGCAACATAAGTATTTCAAAAACATGACGCGTTTCGGAGCAAATAGCTCCTTGATCACAGGTTACCTCAGTCACGTTTCACAACTATGTTCTTTCTTTTCCTGTGGTAAACATAGACAAAGGACTTTCAAACCTCTTTAACAATGGTGAAAAACTGTCGGCCATCTTAAAATATTACACAACTGTTGTGTCTTTTTAAAGACTATCCTACTATACCGGCATCTTATGAATAACATACTAATCTGATTACTTATACTGATTCAAAACAAAAAGGACAAACTATTCGTACCCAAAACTAACCCAAACAAATGGAATTCGGCAATTTATCCTATTTAAATCAGAGGAGTTTCGGAGTTAGGAGTTTAAGGAGTTTCGGTTCATCGGTTTTGTTATTCCGAGATTTCTTGGATTTGCGGGACGATGTTATTGGTAGCATTTTCAAAGGGTTGCTCCCTCGCCGTGAACTCACCACTACAAAGCGGCCGGAATGCAGCGTGAGTTTTTGTGGATATATATATATATATATATATAAATATATATATATATATTACTTAAAATATTGCAATATACAGTGGCTTTTTTGTGATATACTAAACCCATTATACGAATTGGCAACAGACTCCAAATGACTAAACGAGATTAGACCGTAATAACAAATTGTTATAGGAAGAACACTGCTTATGTTATGTCCTCTAAATAACAATACGCTATGGTATGTATCAATGTTTTGTGACCAAATAGCAATCACAGAAAAATGGAAAGTAACAGAATGCTGAGTTGGGGTGGCAACCCATTCTCAAAAGGAATAAAATCCCATTGGGGCCTCTTCTCCTTTGTGAATGTAAAAGAGGAATTTTGGGAGTATGCAGGAACCCGGGGGAAGACTGCCAACTCTTAATGAAGCTTAAAAAAATATATATTTTCTTTTTAAATATAGCCCTTTTTCCTCTAGGAAAAAGGACTACATTAAAAAAAAAGTGTATTTTATTTAAATGTGATCACAGACATGGTGGTCATCTGACTCCAGCAGGCACTTTCACTGTGATGTCATCCAGGCATACTAGTTGCAATTTGTGGTCTATCTCTTGAATATTGATGAGGTAGGTTGGATTGTGCCCCACTACAATTTAGAATTTTGTGAACCAACCTATTATTACATTGGCCAATTTGCAAAGATTTTTTCTATTCTCAAAATGTACCTAAATGACTATTGTGTGATTTGTCCAGAACAATGAGCAGACTCAGCTGTTTAACTATCTTATTATTTCGGTACAAAATAATAATTAAAAAAAAAACTCTGTGTTATTCCAGTGAAGAAACCAATCTCTTCAGGTTGTGTTAATCTTCAAGTAGCTAAAAATGCACTGGATGAGGAACGAATGATGAAAGAATTAAGCAAGCAAATCGTCATGTAGCAATGGTCCAAGCAATAGTTAGAAATATGCACCATAACAGCATAGCACTATGCCCTTTAAATATATTTATCTTCCATTCTAAAAAGTATATGAATGCTCACAAGAGTTCCTGTAAGATGTAAAATAAATCGGAACCAAATCTGAGAAAAGCTTAACTGTAAAGGCATGTGGGCAGATACAATTTATAACAGTGCAAGTAATCTTCATTCTAGCTATCAGAAAACAGTTATTTACTATTGAGAAATTGCCATATGGTGAAATCAGCGTGGTTTGGAGACATACTTTAGACTGTGTTATCTGTTTAAAACTCTAAATAACATTCTATGTCAAAGGAAAATATAACAGCGCTCACAGTGCAGGCTGATTGACAGAGGCATTTGTTCCCATAATCCTACTGTTGCGGTTCAATTTATGCTTCACAGCTACTCACGGAGGAAACCTGTCAAGCTCAAATAGTTCTACTAATGCACAATTGTAAGTCACAAACGTGTACAATTAAGCAATAGTAAACCCATGAGATGGGTAGGGAATGGGTAGTTTGAAGACATGGTTTACCTTCAAAAGTTTGCAAATTGACAGGAACTTATAAGTTTGTGGGCTTTCCGCCTCCATTCCTAGGAAGCCATTGGAGATGTATTCCAGCAAGGGGTTGGAGTAACACCCCTTCTATTACAGGAAGTCGACTGGAATGTCCCCGAACTGGGTTTGGGGTTAAACCATGGGGTTCTACTGGAGGGTAAATGTTTTCCCAATGGAGAAGCAAGGCAATGACAAAGCCAATAGGTCTCACGTGAAACAGAGCTATTGGCTTTATCAATGTTTTTTTAGCCATATTGTACAATAGTGAGGCTGCTGTGGAGCATGCCTGAAGGTAAAAAAAAAAGCCTAGCATACGGCAATCACTATCCTTGATGTAGTGCTC
The DNA here is from genome assembly GCF_031143425.1 of Pleurodeles waltl. Taxonomy (NCBI): domain Eukaryota; kingdom Metazoa; phylum Chordata; class Amphibia; order Caudata; family Salamandridae; genus Pleurodeles; species Pleurodeles waltl. The sequence continues at coordinate 191,240,912 of NC_090449.1, forward strand.
TATTTTTTTTACTACTGGTAGGGAGGGAAGTGGGACTGGTTGCAACACAGAGGAAGGGCATGTGGGTGAACAACCTGGACACAAAATCATGACCTTGCTAGTATAAGTACTTGAAGAGAAGAGAAATATATCTGGCATTCTTACAGGACATGCATAGCACTTTTAGAGATTTTGAAAGTCAAAAACAGCCTCTAAAACTTTTAGCTCCTAAACACTTGTGTAGTGATATGTTCAGATCTTTATTTGCTTGATGACATTAACATTGTTTGAAAGTTTAGTTTAGTTTAGAAGTTTTATAATACGCACAGCTACCCAAAGAGGTTTCCCGGTGCACAGCAGAAGATAGGTAGAGTGTAGTGATCAGTTAATTTAAAAAAGCAACCAATGAATTACAATTCTTTAAAGTTTCTGGAAGAGCATTTCACTGTTTCGGACTGAGGTAAAAAAAGGAGAGTCCATTCACAGTAAAGACAGAACCTTGGTAGAGTGAACAAGGAAAGGTTGAAAGATCAGAGAGCATGTGTGGCTGATCGGTATCACCAGTTCCTGGATATAGCGTGGTCCATGCTTTGTTTAATTTTGAACATATAATAGAGTGCCTTAAACTCAATGCGTTTCATAACCTAAGCCAGTAGAGTTCCTGGAGTAGGTGAGATCTGAGGCTGATTTGGATAGATGAAAGAGAAGTCTGCCAGCCACATTTTGAACTGCCTGTAGGTGGTGAATTGTTGTCTTCTTGGTGCCTAGAGTTAATTTCCGTGAAGTAGTCTTGATAAAATCAGGGCTTGAATTACAGTCCTCTGGGCTGTAAGTGGAGTTAGCCAGATGATCTTTTTTAGCTATCTCAGAACAGCACAGCAGATGGCAATTACTTTAGACACCTGCTGTTTCATGGTCAATTTGTTACCAATCAAGAAGCCTAGATGTTTCACTTTTGTGGATAGAGTAGTAAGGCCCCTAGGGCTGCCGGCCAATGTCTAGTACCCCAGAGAGCAGTGTTCTTACCCAGAACCATGACCTCCGTTTTATCCCATTGAGCTTGAAGGGAGTTATTAATTATCCAGACAGAGATGTTGCTCAAACCCAGGTTCAAAGCCGAAGGATCTTGGTTTTGGTCTGATGACAGAGAAAATCTGCGTGTCATCTGTTTAAGAGATGAGGGTGAGACCACAGCTCTCTGATAAACTTGTAAGAGGGCAAACATTGATGTTAAATAGAAAAGGGCTTAGAACAGAGTCTTGAGGAACTCCTGAGGTCAAGGCTTATGGCATAGATTTAGCGTCAGCTGAAAAGACCTGAAACACGTGGTCTGTCAGGAAGGAAATAAGCCATCGCAGAGCTGTAAGTTCATGACCCGAAGCCTCTAGCCTTTCTTCCAAGATTGTGTGGGATACGGTGTCAAAATTCACACTCAAAACCATCAGAATTAGTGCAACAGTGCCACCAGTGTCCAGATGTTGTCTTAACCCCTTAGCTGCTGGGCATTTTCCCCCTCCAGTGCTGAGCCCTTTTCTGGCTATTTGGGGTAGTTAACACTTAGGCCTTCATAACATTTTGTCCACATAAGCTATCCACACCATATGTGCGTCCTTTTTTTCAACATCCTAGGGATTCTAAAGGTACCCAGAGTGTGTGGGTTCCCCTGGAGGAGGCAAAGCAATTAGCCAAAATCCAGGGAACATTTAATTGTTTTAAAAAAATGGGAAAAAAGGGCTGCTGAAGAAGGCTTGTTGTTTTTTTCCCTGAAAATGGCATCAACAAACGGTTTGCGGTGCTAAAATCACCATCTTCCCAACTTTCAGGAACAGGCAGACTTGAATCAGAAAACCAAATTTTTCAACACAATTTTGGCATTTTACCAGTTAGAGACAGGAATGGCTATGAGACCAATGCTGGATCCTGGGAAGCTAAACATTTCTTAAAAGTAGACAAACTTCTGAATTCAGAAAGGGGTCATTTGTGTGCATCCTACAAGTTTTTCCTACAGAAAATAACAGCTGAAATTAAAAAATATTGAAATTTAGCTGAAAAAAACAGCCATTTTTCTCCACGTTTTACTCTGTAACTTTTTTCTGCGATGTCAGATTTTTTTAAAGCAATATACCGTTACGTCTGCTAGACTCTTCTGGTTGCAGGGGTATTTAGGGCTTGTAGGTTCATCAAGATCACTATGCACCTAGAGCCAATAAATGAGCTGCACTTTGCAATGGGTTTTCATTACATGCTGGTTATACAGCAATTCTTTTGCTTCAATATAGAGTGAAAAATAGGTATCAAGAAAACCTTTATGTTTCCAGAATGGGCATAAAATAAGGTGTTTATAAGCAGTAGTTATTTGCACGTCTCTGAATTCCGGGATGCCCATACTAGCATGTGAATTACATGCCATTTCATAAATAGATGTCTTTTTTACACACTGTCTTACATTTGGAAGGACAATATGAAGAGAAAGACAAGGGGCAATAACACTTGTTTTGCTATTCTGTATTACCCCAAGTCTCCCGATAAAAATGGTACCTTCCCAGCGTGGGTAGTCCTAATGCTCACGATAGGGAACGCAACACGGACACATCACATTTTTACATTGAAATCTGACGTGTTTTTTTCAAAGTGGGGAAACACTGGGTGGTAGGAATTTCGTGGATCCCAGCATATTCCTGAAGTTTGTGTGACAGAAATGCAAGAAAAAAATATAATGTTTATTCAAAATTTCAGCTTTGCAGGGTATTGTGGGTAAGAAAACTTTGGGCAATCCCCACAAGTCACACCTCTGTGGACTCCCCCGGATGTCTAGTTTCCAGAAATGTCTGGGTTTAGTATGTTTCCCTATATGGTCGCTGAGCCCAAGACCAAAAACACAGGTGCCCGCCTTACAAAAACAGTTTGTTTTGTGATAGATAATTTTGATGTCTCCACAATACGATTTGGGTGGTGGAATTTGGGGCTTAACTAAATTGGGGAGCTCCCAAGAGAGCACTCTCTCTCTCTGCTTGCTGCCACATTGACCTGCTCTGCGGGTAGGACTAACCCGCTATTGTCCCGTTGCACAGACTGTGCTTGCGAAGGGACAGCAGGACTGTCCTCATCACCTCCCTCCTAATTACTGGAAGAGGAGTTATCGAATGGGACTCCTCCGACTGAAAAATCACTTCCAGAGTCTGCACCATTGTCTTATCCCTCAGATGCTGTCTCAGTATCTTCTGTCTCAGTCTCTGATCCTATGTCAGAGCTGTCCTCTATAACCTGAGTGAGGGCTTGAGCAGCACTCATCCAACAAGATGCCATATCTGCTACTGTCTAAACTGTTGCCCTAAAACACTAGCCTACGTAGTCAGTCACAAAATTGCTGGTGTGCATATGTGTGTGATACATGCAACAGTAGAGGTCACCTTTTTCCTCAATCAGCACGTTCTTTCAAGACACTCAAAAAACACCTTGTCTCATACCAATCGTTACAGTCTTTAGCACCTCTAGCGCCCATTCCAACAATCATTATTGGTGCTCCCACTCCCATGTCCACATCCTCGCATTCCCTCACTATCACCCAGCAACAGTTCCCTTCATCTCTCCATAGTCGTCCCCCCACAAATACATTTCATTAGTATTATAGTGCAGGTAATTGCTGACTTTGCTAATGTACTCAGCTATTTATATAAAATACAGATTTGCTCTTTGCAGTAGGCATATAAACCTTCTGTGCTACTTAATAGCATAAAACACCCACTGGACAAAAAGTCTGATCCTTTTGTAGCAGAAACATAATCAGAAGACTTACTTGACTTATTTATTGCTGCCTAAACGCTACAATTGAAACGTGTCAGGTGAAGTATGTGCATTGCTTTGAAGACGCAAGCTGCAACTGCAAGACAACTCGTGGCAAATATATATATATATATATATGTATACACACACACACATGTATATATATATATATATATAGATCACTTTTATATATATAGATCACTTTTATATGTGGGTCCGGTTTTCCTGGGGGCCGATCGCAGCCCCCAGGGAAACCACACATGAATTGACAAAAGTGATAGATATATATATATATATAGATCTATTTTTTTTTTTAGTTGTATGGTTTCTTTGGGGGCCATAATGGCCCCAGGGAAACCATACAATTACTAAACCAAATTATTGCCCCCACAGGGGGTCGCCCTGTCCTCAGACGCCCCCCCCTGTAATTTTTTTTTATTTAATCCCTGGGTGGGGGGCGATCACGCCCCCCCCCGGGGACACCTACCTTTTTATAAAAAAATATGCCCCCTAGGGGATAAATAAAAAAAAGGCCTGGAATAATTAAACTGCTTAAAGAATTCACTGTGAGTTCCTGGCTTTGCTTTTTCTTCCCGTTCATATTAACCTGTTGGGAGTGCGCTTTCACATGAGGACAACTTCGTTTTTGATAATTAACCGGCCTGTCCAGCCGGGAAGGCAGCACCACTGCACATCGAAGCAGGTCTGTGTGACTAAAAATGGATTGTCACATAAGAGCAATCAGGTTGGGTTATTCACAGCAAATCTGACAATTTTACTTTGGATTCGCCTACAAAGGTTTTGCACTTTGGGTCATTATTTCGTTTGGCTCCAGCAACCCACTTGGGGCAAAATGAAAAAATTGCAGGACCACCACAACCAGCATGCACTGCTCACTTGAGAGGCCCACTGGGGCGGACTAGTATTTAAAGAGACTAATTAGGTGCCTGTAATTAGACAAGCTGAAGCCATGCCGGTCTTTTCAGTAAGAAAGAGATGCCTGGAACACCTCCAGCACTGGCTGCACCTACGAGGGAGAAACACTTTTATATTTTTCTCTGCTGAAGAAAGGATTGACCTTGAAACACGTGTCCAGAGATGATTTTATAACTTAAGGCCTGGAATAATTAAACTGCTTAAAGAATTCACTGAGAGTTGCTGGCTTTGCTTTTTCTTCCCGTTCATATTAACCTGTTGGGAGTGCGCTTTCACATGAGGACAACTTCGTTTTTGATAATTAACCGGCCTGTCCAGCCGGGAAGGCAGCACCACTGCAAAACGAAGCAGGTCTGTGTGACTAAAAATGGATTGTCACATAAGAGCAATCAGGTTGGGTTATTCACAGCAAATCTGACAATTTTACTTTGTATTCGCCTACAAAGGTTTTGCACTTTGGGTCATTATTTCGTTTGGCTCCAGCAAACCACTTGGGGCAAAATGAAAAAATTGCAGGACCACCACAACCAGCATGCACTGCTCACTTGAGAGGCCCACTGGGGTGGACTAGTATTTAAAGAGACTAATCAGGTGCCTGTAATTAGACAAGCTGAAGCCATGCCTGTTTTTTCAGTAAGAAAGAGATGCCTGGAACACCTCCAGCACTGGCTGCACCTACGAGGGTGAAACACTTTTATATTTTTCTCTGCTGAAGAAAGGATTGACCTTGAAACACGTGTCCAGAGATGATTTTATAACTTAAGGCTTGGAATAATTAAACTGCTTAAAGAATTCACTGTGAGTTGCTGGCTTTGCTTTTTCTTCCCGTTTATATTAACCTGTTGGGAGTGCGCTTTCACATGAGGACAACTTCGTTTTTGATATATATATATATATATATATATATATATATATATATATATATATATATATGTATACACACACACACATGTATATATATATATATATATATATATATATTTATATAGATCACTTTTATATATATATATGGATCACTTTTATATGTGTGTCCGGTTTTCCTGGGGGCCGATCGCAGCCCCCAGGGAAACCACACATGAATTGACAAAAGTGATATATGTATATATATATATATATATATATATATATATTTTTTTTTTGTTTTTTTTTTTTTTTTTGTTGAGTTGTTTGGTTTCTTTGGGGGCAATAATGGCCCCCAGGGAAACCATACAATTACTAAACCAAATTATTGCCCCCACAGGGGGTCGCCCTGTCCTCAGACGCCCCCCTGTAATTATTTAATCCCTGGGTGGGGGGCGATCACGCCCCCCCCCCGGGGACACCTACCTTTTTATAAAAAAATATGCCCCCCAGGGGATAAATAAAAATAAATAAAAAAGAAATTGACTGTGGGTCGCCTGTGGGCAGTGAAATCCCTGGTGTCTAGTGGGGTTTCCTGGCCCTCGATCGCAGCTGCGTTGCGATCGAGGGCCAGGCAACCTGTTCAGGAAGGCCTCGTTTGAGAGTCATTACCGAACTTTGGGAAGGCTGTTTGGGGACGTTTTCCCCATTGGAGCAGGAAACGGCTGCAAGGCCACTTTCTGCTCCGATGGGGAAAACAAAATAGTGATGTCAGCACGCCTTGCGGCGAGCTGACATCACAAAGGGGCGGGTGGAGGGACGGGGAAGACACGGAAAATCTTCCATGTCTCCCGGGATGTTTTTAAAAAAAAACATTTTTAACCCCGTCCCTGGTGTCGGCCACTGGTCGTGACCCGCACCAGGGAGGTAGTGTGGGCGTCAGCCAGTTGCCGACGCCCGCTCTGTAAGGGTTAAATGTTCTGTAAAACACTCAGCAGGGCTGGCTCTGTGCTACGCCCTGACCTGAAGCCAAACTGTGATTGATGAAAGAAAATTTGTCCGCATCAAAGAAGGTGAAAGACGGTGAGGTGAGCATTAACATGCTTTTTTAAGACTTTGGAAAAGGCAGGTAGCAGAGAGATAGGTCAGAATTCACTAAATTAGTGGATTATAAATTGTTTTTTTTCAGCAGAGGCAGAACCATGTCATGTTTTCATCTCAAGCGCACAACCATGTCCCCTAAGGAGGAATGGAGGATCTCCATTACCAAGGTGAAGCAGTTTGTGGCCAGTAACCTAAGCTTGCTGGGGGGTAAAGAGTCCAACAGGGATCTAGATTTAATAGATTGAAGAGTAGCTAAAAAAGATGTAAAATAAAAGAGAGGCTATACAGATAACTTGGTCAAGTTTACTCACAGATGGTACAAGGCTATTCCCTTCCATAGTCATGTTCCCCACATTTGTGGTTAAGTTGACCTCAGGTTTTGAGGCATCATTAATTAGCTGTGTGTGAATCTTTTCAACTTTTAGAGTAAAGAAGACAACTAAATTATCACACTGGCAGAGTGGGGCAGTAGGAGCGACATTACTAACATCTGCTAATTCTTTCACCACCTTGAAAAGGTGGGCAGTTCTGGGCATTAGTGATTTTTTTCAGTATAAAGCAAATTTACATTGAGCATGATAATCTATCAGAAGCTCCTGATATTTACTCTCCTTCCTCATCTGTATCTATTTTTTTTTTAAAGTCTTTGTAATGCTTTGCAACTTTTCTTTTCAGATGTAAGGACATCTGTAAACCAGGGAGCTGGAGGATAAATACTGTCAGCATGTATAACGGTGAATGGCAGGGAAACATTGATGGCCTCAGTGAGCCACGCCTGGATCATATCCAAATCGGCCTAATGTAGAAAATAGGCTGATTCCTGGGTGATTGCTCATTAAGTGTCAGGATGTTTAATTTGAACCAATTCCTGTATTTCAACTTGGAATTAGCATGCATTGTAGATGGAGAAGATTAGGCCATAAGCTTAAAAGGCACTGTATGGTGGTCAGACCAACAAAGTGTCAGAGGATAGTCAACTATCAAATCCTTTATATTGGAAAGGGTGACCTTCTTTTGTGTGGTACCACCCCAGATTTTTGCATGGATTGTTTTTGCTGGGTCTAGAACTCCGTGCACTTTACCTCTGCCAACCAGTGGTAAGGTATTTGTGCTCCAACATGATACAACTTTAATCCCTCTTCTTGGCATATTTAACTTACCGGTAACTATCTAGTATATGGTTCAACAGTGTGCAAAGGTCCTGTAAGTTAAATGTCTTAAATCAACTGAAACATTCATTGTGCCTTAGACTATAATGGCTATGCAAACATGACTGCAGGCTTTCCATCAATAGCCTGGCACTGTACAGTACATATGAATAAGTGACTCCTTAGATTGCCTTACATGCCTATAAGTCTGGGTGCATAATATTTAACAATAGGACATGTAAAGGTTGAATGCTAAACATGTGCCTACAGTGAAAAAGCTCTTAAGGCCATTTTCACTGTAACAGGGATAGCAGGGGTAGCTGTTCCGCTGGAAAGCATCAAATACAATATTACATGTATTAATAACTTTAATATTTGTTATTTCCTCAGCTACAGAATTCATATTTGGACTTTCTAAAATAATTATTACAACCCCAATTTGTCAGATTTGCAACCGATGTTTCAAAACAGGTACTTCTAGAAAAAATACCTGTTGCCTGCCTTAAGCCACTAGAAGCCTATTGCATGAGCTACCACAGCTATCAGCCACGAGCCGAATAGCTCCCCTGATGAGGTGTGAACTTGCTCCCAAAACTGAGACAAAGGTATTAGGAGATATTCTGATCCTCTGGCTGGTTGATAATTTGGTCTGTGCCCAGAAACTAAACTAACTTCAAAGGGGCCTACTTTGTCTCAAGCAGATGTGGCTAACACCTGGGTCTGCCTCGCTCCTTTGTTGACCTCAGCAGTTAGGCACGTGGGCCAGTGGGAGAGGAGCTACTTCCAGAACCAGTTTTGAGTGTGGTAGATGAGTAATTGCTCATTTCCCTGACCACACCTCTAGGTTGGGCTCAAGAGCTCTGCACAAGGGTGGAAAAGTATTTCCATGTTGATTTAGAGCATAGAGGAACATTAGGGAATGGTGTAGAGCAAAGGACACAGGAAGTGCTGCAAAACTGGGTAGGGTCACCACTGGGAATTTTTACCCCATTTGCTAGGGAGTAACCAAGAGTTCACTATACCACATCATTCAAGCTGCAATGTATTGAAGACCTCCAAACAGGCTGAAACTCTGATGGTACTATTTGTTCCTTCCAATTCAGAGTGAACCTGGTCTAGACGTTTAGGCTGGATCAATTGGAGCAGGATCAAGGCTGATTTACATATGATTGGTTCCTGTCTGAGGTGAGTTGATGGACTAAAGAATGTGGACTACATTGGACGGGAGAGCGTTTATCAGTGGCTGAGATTGAATTAGGCAATCCATTCATCATTTTGTGTTTTTCTCATACATGCAGCACTTGAGCAAACAACACATTGTGCTGCTTGACCTGCAGGTGCTGCATACCCTGGTTTGCCATTGAGAGTAACATGTTTGGATAGCCTTCAATCATTAGTAAAAGTTGAATCTTTAGTCAAATGTGTTTATATTCTGTTTATACAAGTTTGTACATGAGAAACAGATTCTATGAAGCCATACCGAATACATGTAACAGGTACAATCACAAGCAATCAACATACTCCGTTAGGATGCCCCATTAAAAGAGTAGGAGAGTTGTCAGGGTCTCACTAGGAGGTCTCAACAGATGCATCACAGATTGCATCATCTTAATAATGGCGGGACTATACCCGTCTTCCAAAATGAGGTCAGAAATATAATGCAAGCATAGCTCCCTGTCACTTTTACCGTTGATGGGATGACATGATTTTTATATGAGGGCTCAATCACCAACCCTGGAAGGCAAGAGCCTGAGGGCCTATTAAAAGCCTAGGGCCCAGAGGAACTAAGGCTTTATACCATCACAAAGTGAAGTAAAATGAGGCAAACTGATTTAAAGTGATGTATTGGTATTTACTTACAATGTGTTTTGTGCTGGAATGATGCCCTTTTCCTAATGTAAAAAGTTACCTGTGCTGCTGTGTGTCATTTTGCATGAATTGCATATTACGGGGGTAGTAGTGGATCGGTCCATACACCCATACGTTTTTAATGCAAAGTCCATTCTATAAGCCACATGGGGATTTGCATCAAAAACTAGTAAGTTAAAAACATTTTGGATAAGGGTGCTGTTAGATAGAGGGCATGCACTAGTGTATATTTGTACTTTTACTTTTATTTTTTTGATTGTGGTTTTGGTGGGTGGCATTAAGCTGCAGTAGTGGCCTAGAATTTTTGAATTTTGTTGAGATTTTATATGGGGGAAAGGTTGCTGGCATTGAGCTGCAGTAGTGGCCTAGACTTTTTGCATTTTTTTTTTATTTTATAAGGGGGAAAGGTTGCACGGTTAAGTACTGTTTCTCCATGTTTATTAAATTTGCACTATTTCATTTATTTTATGATGCAATCTAGACTGCCCATGGGCCATTAAGCCAGCACTAGCCCATGAACATGTGATACAACCGTTTCTGTAGTATATGCTGTTCTGAAACATTTATGATTTAGGCCAGGGATGGCATTGGATTAAATCATGAAAAGTGTGTCTTTTTAATTGTACTTTTTCTGCAAATGTGTATTTTATTTTTTGGTGGAGTAATATATTTTGAATTGATGACCTGGAAGGATGTGTGTTGTAAAATGTATATATCTGACTTTACTTTCATTTTTGGCATTGCTGTGTCTTCTTTATTGTGCCTCATTTGTCTGGTCAGTATGTGTGTGTGACTGTGTTTGCCATTGTTTACCATATTGTCTTTGTTCCCATGCCTCCTTGCTTTTTGATTGACCATTTGGCTGGTGGCCATTTTGTATGGTCAGACAGTATGATTTTGTCATAGGCCTGCACATGGTCTTTGTAGTCCATGACTCCTTGCTTGTTGTTTGACTATGTGGCTGGTGGCCAATTTATGAAGTAGAGCTGTGTGCTTTTGTCCTAGGCTTGCATGTGTAAACATAAACTTCACACTTGTATAGCACACTACTCACCGGTTAGGGTCTCAAGGTGCTGTACGCATACCACTGTGGAACCCCTCCTGGCTTTTCCCTGTGAGGCACCCACCTCTGGGCAACCCCCAAGGTGAAGCCAGGCATCCATGCGCTATCACAGAGATTAAGCAAGCTATTGCCCAGAGTGGGACCCATTAATTAGATGAAGCACCAAGGCGGGAATTATCTGGTCCAAGAGAATTGTACCCAAGACCTGCCAAGGCGGGAATTGAACCCTGGTCCCAGGCCAGCTCTCTGCATCAGGGTCAGCCACTCTAACCATTGTGCCACACTTCTCCACTCTGTGTGCTTTTTGATGTCCATGCCTCTTTGCTTGTAGTTTGGCTATGTGGCTGGTGGCCAATGTGTGTAGAGAGACAGTGTACTTTTGCCATACGCCTGCATGTGTTCTTTGCTGTCCCCCCGCTTGTTGTTTGGCCATGTGGACAGCGGCCATTTTGTGCAGTCTGCCTGTGTGCATTTGCCATAGGCATGCATGTGTTCTTTGTTGCAGCCATTTTGTGTAGTCAGCCAGGGTACTTTTGCCATAGGCCTGCATGTGGTCTTTGTTGTCCATGCCTCCTTGCTTGTTAGTGTTTAAACATGTGGCAAGTGTGTTAAATCGTTTATTTCAAGTTTTCAAAGCCATTTTCTAGGGATATTAAAGAGGGCTATGTCTGTTTGCTTTTTTGTTAACTTTTTTTACTTTTTCCCCCTTAAATCAATGTAATGTGCTTGAAGATCAATGTAGCATGTTTGTACATTATTTATAAAATATTATATATTTTCTTTCCATTTTCCCTGCACCTCCTTGCCTCCCAAATGCCATCTCATAGTCCATAGTGAGGCACTATCAATTCATATTATTCCATTTTGCCCTTCACACCAGTCTGCCTTAGGTCTGTTAGGTGATGGTGCACTCCAGCATTATTCTTTTTGAGGATTATTTCATTTTTCCCTGGCCTGCACACCCTGCCTGCCACAGGTCTCTTAGGCTATTGGCACACACCAGCATTCACTTTTTAAAGGAATATTCATTTTTTTCCTTGCCTGCATCCCCTGCCTGCCGTAGGTCTCTTAGGCCATAGGCGCACACCTGCATTCACTTTTTTAAGGATTATTCCATTTTTTCTTTGCCTGCACCCCTTGCCTGCCATAGGCCTCATAGGCCATAGATGCACACCAGCTTTCACTTTTTTAGGGATTGTGACATTTCATCCTGGCCTGCACCCCTGCCTGCCATAGGTCTCTTAAGGCATAGGCACACACCAGCATTCACTTTTGTAGGGATTATTTCATGTTCCCTGGCTTACATGCCTAGCCTGCCATAGGCCTCTTAGGCCATAGGTGCCCACCAGCATTCACCTTTTTAAGGATTATTCCATTGTTTCATGGTCTGTACCCCCTGCCAGCCAAAGGTTTCTTAAGCCATAGGAGCACACCAGCATTCACTTTATGTTGGATTATTAAATTTTTCCCTGCACCCGTCTGCCTGCCACAGGTCTCTCAGTAGAGACACAGAAAGCAAACGTTTTAATCTGTATGTTGTTGTTGTGATCTACATTGAAATGTTATGTTATGGTTTAGAGTAGAAATAGAATGGTAAATGGATACACTATTGTTAATTACTTTTGATAATCTCACTGAATTGTATTGTCTGTATCAATACTTCAAACTGCAAAATTGTCTCATTTCAGTGAATGTTTTTCTTGTTTGCTTGCTTTTATGTGCACAAGAGACATCACCCCTAATAATGCCAGACAAAAGGCCAGCACAAAGTGATACTACACCACATCAGTCCTCCTGTCTGTGGTTCCGCTTGTGCAGCTAAGTGTCAACTGACAGAGCTAGAAGATGGCCCCAAAGAAAGGTGTTCCTGCCAAGAAAATTACCAGTCAAGAGGAGAGAAAGAAGCAGACTGCCACCACCAGTGTGCCACCATCCACCTTTTTCAGAAAAGGTGGCATGCCTGTCACACTATCCGTCAGGCAGCAAGCTGGGAGCAGCAGTCCTGCATCCACAGCATCACCCAGATTTAAGCCTAAGTCCATGTCTCTCAGCGAGGCATCAAATGAAATTATGACATTGAGCAATGAGTCTGAATTGGATTTGTCTCAACCGTAAAGTAGTCAATCATTGCAGGATACTGAGCAAAGTGGACAACAGAAACCGCAGCCAGCAACAGTTCTTCCTGAAGTAGGAGCAGAACAGAAGGTTGAGCTTCTTGCTAAGCAAGATATAGCTCTTGAAGAACCACTAGCTTCCCAATCTCCAGCAAGAAAATGAAAGGACACTCCACCATCTTCTCCAAACCCCCTACAGATGATCTGTATATGGACTGGACCCCAGCCACAAAGAGCCAAGGGAAAAGGAAAGTTCCTGAAAGCCTTAGATTTATGGAAAGGGACAATGATGAGGATGAGCCAGTGATTGTCAGTATGGAAGCCAGCACAGAGGACACCAAAATTACCCCACGATTCAACCTGCTCAATGGGATGCAGTAAATGTTTCACTACAACCAGCTTCCATGTTTGTAAAGCGTTATAAGTCTCTCATTGAGACTTGAATCCACCAGTACCTCAGTCAAATTATACACTGCAGTGGGGATATGGACACACTCACCAACCTTCAGTCCTTCAGGCATTGGCAATGGCATGCAAAAAAAGTTGTCCTCCCCGGATTGAGACTTCTTTATGATTTGCAAGCAGGCGAATAGCATTGCAATATGCTCCATTTGCCACACTACTATTTGCCAAGCTCAGCCTGGTTCACACTATGGTTCTGGAGGCTAAGCAACGCAACTGAAAAAATATCACACAGTCGGATGGAAGGAGCACCTTAAAAAAATAGCTGGTGGCGTTGATGAGAGAAGGGAATCTGCTCCAATCCTGGTGATGAGGAAGAAGAGGGTGGCAGCTTTACACATATCAGCTCTTTCTCTACCAGAGCGCCTACATCACCTGCATAAGCAACATCCAAGTAGCACAAGACCCAGGTGAAGACACCAACGCATAAAGTGATTCCCCCAAGATGCACTTGAGTCTACCACCTCCTGGTTCTCTCTGGAAGTCACATGCATCAGTGGCACCACAAAAGAAAATATTCCAAGCTACTATTATGGGCATGTTTAGGCAGGACCAGCCCTGTGAAGGCATCCACCCAATGGCACATTTGTACAATGGGAAGCTGGATAAAATGTTAGTGCTAGACCTCCTCTCTTTTTTGTGGAAGTAGTGGGATTCTTAGAACTTGTGGTGCCTGAAATGGAAGGTAACCAGCCGAACCCATTTTGCCAGGGTTGCTGTTCCAGTGATCCATCACAATGTGCTGCAATTTGTTGGACAAACTTTGCGGCACACTACCTGCCTGATAACAGACATGTAGACAAGATGTCAAGCAACTAATTATATGTTTATCACTGCATACTGGAACTATTTGTGTGTGGGTTAGGCAACAGCTATCTGCAGGTCTCAGTGCTGAAGAAACTTTTAAGAGCGTTCAGTGGCATACAGCAGTGGCAATGTTCACCACAAAGAAATCCTATGTAGCTGCAAACATCTTAGAATTCTTTAAAGGTAAGGTGTTTGGATGACTGTGACCCAGAGGTATCAGAATTGGATTTGTTGCCAGTAATAATGGCAGCAATATAATCAAGGCCATGGCAAATAGTAGCTATTTCAGGGTCTTGCGTTTAGCACATTACATCAACCTGATTGAGCAGGACTTTCAAAAAAAGAAGACCTTTTCAGCAACAGACTAGCCACCTGTGGAAGAATCTTTAACTGAATCTTTAAGTGCGCCAGGGGGAGGACAGGCCCCGGGAACCGACTGCCCAGGAGGCACTTACAAATGTCCTGGGGGCATACCAACACTCCCAGCACAGGATGGGTCAGGTGATCACCATCATGTAGGAGAACCAGCGGCTGCAGGGGGTACACCACCAGGAGTTCATGAAGGAGTTGCAGGGCCTAAATGCCAAGATGGTCTCTATTGTAGGGGTACTGGGTGACATGGGCAACACCATGCGGGAGGACAGAGCACACCAGTGGGCCACTTCCACTAGCCACTCCACAAAGCAGCCCTCGACATCTGCTGCAGCTAGTGTACAGGTGGCCCTGCCACAGGACCCACAGGCCACCAGCACCCCGCCCCTGCTGGATTGTCTGGTTCATGGTCTCCCTCTGTTTGTGTTTCCTCTGCAGGTCAGCGCCCATCAGAAGAAGGGGTTATGGCATGCCATCGCCAAGGATGTGCAGACACTGGGGGTTCATAGGCGGCGGAGCACCCACTGCAGGAAGTGGTGGGAGGACCTGAGACGCTGGGCCCAGAAGACCACAGAGGCCCAGCTGGGGACGGCCTCCCAACAAGGGAGGGGTGCCTGTCGGAACCTGACACCCCTGATGGCCCACATACTGACAGTGGCCTACCCAGAGCTGGATTGGCGCTTGAGGGCATCACAGCAGCCACAAGGGGATGAGTATGGTGTGTACGACAGCCATCTTTGTTGCCTGGCATGGGATTTGGGTGCAGGGTTCTGGTCAGTGGATCCCCCAATATGCCAGCTTAGACATTGCTGCGTGGTCCAGCTTAGGTATTTTGGGTGTAATTACTGATAGCTAGGTAGGTGGCTTTCCATGTCGGACAGGGCTTAATTGGTTCCAGTTGGTGTACAAATGGCAGTGTGTGACTCCTACCTGCTGTGGTACTAGCCAATGGTATGTCAGTGTGGTCCATACTGCCCATTCTTAGTCTCACTGTGTGATAGTAATGTGTATGCCATCTGTGCTGTTGGTGCTATGATTGACCCTGTGCTTCCTTTCTTTCTCTCCCCTCTCTCCTTTTGTCATCCTGTCCATATGTGCATTAGCATCATCTGGTGAAGGAGCAGGGGCATCGGCAAGAGAGGGAGCTGCAGCCCAAGGGACACAGGAGGCAGAGTCCATCGACGCAGAGGGGACCAGTGGGACAGAGGGTGAGGGGAGCACCACGGGGGAGACAGGAGCTGATACAACTGACTCTGATTCCTTCTCTGATGGAAGCTCCTTGGTGGTTGCAGACCCCTCTGGGACCACCCCAGCTACACGTTCTGTCACCACCCCCATACCAGCACCATCCTCCCAGTAGCCCCCCACTGATTTGCCCGTGCCCGCTTACCCAGGAAGGTGGGCATCTCCTTCGCCCCAGGCACCTGAAGCCCAGCCCCAATCAGCCCTGCTGCCCTCCGTGAGGAGGCTATTGACCTCCTGAGATCCATCTATGCAGGGCAGTCAACTATTGTGAATGCCATCCAGGTGCTGGCATCCCACATGCTGCAATGCAATGCCTTCCTGGAGGGCATTCACGGTGGCTTTGCGGCCCTAAAGAGATCGTTTCAGGCTCTGGCCTCCTCTGTGACGGCAGCCAGTGTCCCTATTTCTTTCATTCCCCCTCTAACTACCACTTCCCATTCCCAGTCTCCTCTCCCCAAACCCATCCCATGCACATGTTCTGACAAGCATGCACCCAAAACAACAGAAACAACAGAAAAGACTCTCACAGGCAAACACAGGCAGCACACGTCAGTCCACAAGCACTCACACAGCCAACACACAGTTGTACACACATCATCCACTGCCTTCACTGTCTCCTCCTCCTCCTCTTCCTCCTCCTCCTCCTCCTCCCTCACAGTCACATCAGCACTTACACCTGCATGCACAGCGTCAACAGTCCCAGATTGTGCCACCTGCACATCCTTACCCACAGTCACCACAACAGCAGACCTGCAAACTTGCACCCCACACACCACATGCACAGTCACCACTACCACCATTAACACCTCATGCAGCACACCCACCTCACTTGCAGATACCACCACAACATCCATCCACACTTCCTGTTTGACCTCCCCACCCTGTCTGCCCCCTCCAAAGACACACAAACGCTCACACTCAGACCCCCAACAACCATCCACCTCACACATGCACTCTGTCCATGCACCTGTACCCAAGTCCAGCACACCTCCTCCTCCTACAACCACTCCCTCTTCCTTCACTCCCATACCTCTTCCCAAAGCCTGTCCCACTGATCCTAAGAAGTTTTTCCTTTTCCGCCTTGACCTATTCTCTCCTCCTTCCCCCCCATCCTACCCGTAACAGAAAGGTCCCACCCCCAGTACCTCCAGCACCAAATCTAGCCCTGTTCCACCCCCTAAGACTTCGGCTGCCACTAAGGGGCCCTCCTGCCCCAAGCCCAAGCCTCCGCCCCCAAAATGGAAGGGTAAAGAGCCACCCCCTCCCAAACCCAAAGACCCCCTCCCTAAAAGAGGCCCCTCCATCCCCCAAACCCCTCTGGCCCCTGTGGTGCCTGCCTATTTCCAACATGATGCCCCTGCACAGTGGAGTGCCAATGTTGTGAGGAGTCAAGTTGGGGCTTGGACTTTGACCTATGAACATTACAGACTTTGAACTGGCCAATGGCCCTGCATGTAAATATGCAATTAAGTATTTGTTTGGATTTGGGCTCTTCATCATACTGGATTACAGTGGTTGGAACAGTGGTTGTGTCCTGGCTTTCTTTGCTCCTGGGTCCTGTTACTGTTGATTTATTCTGCATATGGTTCCGGGTGTGTGGTGTGTGTTTGTATGGTGTGTGTTGTGCATGTGTTTGTCACTCTCCCCTCCTTCCCTCCCTCCCTTGTGTGCTAGGCGGCTGTACTCACCGTTGTCGTCTTTGTCTGTGTCGCTGCTCCCGGACTGCCATGGTGTGATACAGCAACATGGAAGACTTCCAGTTCTGGTTCCATGGCAGCGCTTACTCCTTTGTGTCCCTGGAGGTGAGTGTCTCTTTTTATAAGATGTGTTTCCGCCAGGATTTTAGTGGAAATCCTGGTGGTGTGCTATGTCATAATATGGCGGGCTGACCGTTGTCTTCTGCCTGCCTGTATGCGACTACTGCTGTGTTCAGTGGTCGTACCGCACTGGCAGTTGTGGTGGTAAATTGGCTGTGTATGGGAGGGATCACCGCCATGGTCATTATTTGGCGGTCTTTACCACCGGTCGGGCAGCGGGAGTACCGCCGTCGCCTGCGTGGCGGTCAGCTGACGGCCAATGTCATAAAGAAGGCCTATGTTCTTAAAAGACAAGGGGATGCAGCTGAGAAAAGCATGCTCATGAAGATGGACAAATGGGGCCTACACAAATGCCTGAAATAGATGCAACTTACTTTTTAGATTTTCATACAGGAAGTCAGCAAGGAGGGCAGTACAATGAGCCAAGCTATCCAGTTTTTGCATCTGCTACAGGACCAGTTAATGAAAGGGTTGCAGGTGTGAACAAAGAAGTGTATGAGTTGATTGATAGCTTAATCATTCACTTGGCTATTAATCCACAGCTGCAAAGGGAGATCATGTCATCCAAAGAGTACATCTGTTCCACAGTACTATGATACGAAAAAATACTGGCCTCTTTCATTCCTTTTTCAGACAGGATGTTTCACTATACAAGACCTGGATTATTGAGCAAGCAAGAGAGCTGGAAGTTGAACGGCTGAAAGTTAGAGGCCCTGGCAGAAGTTCTGTCATGCAGCCTGTAACCTCCAGAGAGGGTCTCACAACAGCCTACACCAGTAACACCAGCAACAACAACACTGGCACCAAAACACCAGCAACAGAAAAATTAGACCCTACCGCTGCAATGGCGTTGGTTTCAAGTGGCAGGGCTTAAGTAAAGTGCAGAGGTGAAGGCAACAGAGTTCAAGCAAATGGTAGAACCAATAACCATTCAGAGGATGGTCCAAGACTATCTGGGTGACCCAAAAGTGGTCTACATGGATCAAAGCTCATTGGTCTATTGGTAAGAGAAGACACACCAATCGCGAGATCTCAGCAGGGTGGGAATAAAGTATATGGCTTGTCTGGTAGTTAGTGTGTCTGCTGAGCATGCCTTCAGGACAGCTGATGCAGTTATTATAGTCAGGAGGGCCAGTCTCCCAGTTCAAAATGTGGTGAGATTGGCCATTATTGATTTGAACTAACACTTCATTGTACATGATTACACTGTTCCTGAAAAAGTACAGGAGGAGCATGAGGGCGATTGGTTATACTCAAGTGCATTAACTGACCAACTTCTGGGTAAACCCCTTGAGTTGGAGAATGAACTCTAATTCCCTAATTGAGTAAGAACACAATAGAACTTTCACTTTATCATGAGCCTGCTTGGCAAAACAAAAAATTATGTAGTTAGAGGGACATTTGTATATTTGGTGTCCAACTTACGCACCACCACCATTTAATAGCATATATGGCCAGAGGTGGACCAATGCACACAGAAAAAGCCTGTCCTTTAGCTTAAAGGACATGAAGGCAATGCCTGCCTCTGTCCTATCCTTTTTCTTTTTTTTCATTTCCTAGCTGGGCTCCCCAGTAAAGATCATTAAGTTACTAGACTACCATTGCATTGCTTCCTTCCATGGGAAAAGAGGAGATACAATATGCTTGGATTGAAACAGGTAACTATTGCATCAATGAGTGATATATTATTGAGTGATGATTGTTGTGGTGGCAGACAAGGAAGGTATTGTTCAACTAATATTTGTAAACTTGATTTCGACGATTTGCAATATTGGGTGCTGATGGGTGATTCTGCCTAAGGAGATGGCCCTTTCACACTAAGCCAAAATTACTTGCAGGGTCCATTCCTTGTGGTACTTTTTTCAACTCTTCAGAGACCATTCAGTTATTTAACAAATACAATCTACACAATGCTCAGATTATTTTGCCCTTTCTGTTCATCTACATCAGTGCACTACAGACCTACCTCTCTCAATCTCATTTAGGACAGGAGGACTCAGGAGTTGGACTGAGTCGAAACTCGAGTCGCAGGATGGGCCTACCTCAACAGCAAGAAGAAGAAAGTTATCTACTTCAAGTTCAAAGGGAAACCAACATGACTCAAAGAGGCCCACTCAGCCCTATGGACTTCACTGGAGAGAGGCGAGTTAATTTTGGAAATGCTGTGTAGTGTGTTGGCTCAATTGTGAAACTCCTTCACTGAAGTGGTTGTGGTATGGGGAGGGGGCTGTAACTGGAGACAAACATGTCACACAATGCATGCACTCTTCTACATGACAGTTGTGAGATTGGTCAGCCAGGTACAAGAAGGTGCTTGTCTGGAATTAGTTGTAAAATTGTTCTCACTTCTCAGTTAATCACACATGAGTCGTCAAGCAATGGATTGCACTGCAGTAGCTTATGCTCTTGTTCTGCCTCTTGCTCTACTCCTCATGAAACCTGGCTTCGTCTTGTCTCTACAATATCAACATTAAGGGCCTGATTTAGATCTCAGCAGAAGGGTTACTCCATCTCAACAGTGACGAATATCCTGTCTGCCACAATTTAAATAATACAGAATACAATGGTATTTAGATTTCAGAGGATGGGATATCTGTCACCGCTACAATTGTGTAACCTCTCCGCCAAGATCTAAATCAGGTCCTTACTCTTTTTAAAATCCACAGGCCTTCTCTTCTTCTGCACAAGAGCTCCAACACTTCTGCCTACCTTACTGGAGTGGTTCAGCCACACACACAAGATGGACATTCCAAGAAGAATGCAGATGCAACACCCAGTTTGGCATTTATATACAATGTAATTTTTCGTTTACCAGTCATAATATTTGGAACTGGGTGGGTCTACTCAGCCCTAACTTTAATTTTCAAATGTAGATGATAGAACAATTAGACAATAACTTGGGTCTTTGGGATTGTAGGACTGTTTGCAATGTACTATCTGAAGTAGGCCATTCCTTCATTTCCTTCCACAAAAGATTTAATGATCATGATGTGCTGCTCTTCGACCTGATGAATATTGTTGTTGTGCAGTGTTTCTCTTTGTCATACCTTCCACCAACTCCTTTTTCCCATCCATTCATTAAACCCCTAACACTCCTCCCCAAGGTTGTGTGGTATTCTGAGATGTGACTAACAAATGTACACCATAAATGGATCACACACTAAGCTGGGATGGATGTGGTAAAAGCAGCACCAACTCACTGCGGGATCTTCTTAGTACTCTCAATGTTACTACCCGTAAAGTTGCTGATGGAAAAGTTATTAGTCGTAAGCTTACACAGTAAAGTAACACCAAAAGAACAAGGGCTTGATTACGACCTTAGCAGAGGTGATTACTCCTTCACAGGTGTGACAGGTATCCCGTCTGCTGCATTATAAGTTCCATAGGATATAATGGAACTTATAATACAATGGGCGGGTTATCCATCAGATTTGTGACGGAATAACCCCTCCCCCAAGGACATAAACAGGCTCTAAGTTCACCATTGAGACTCAGGCCCTCACTCTGCTAGTTGCAAAACCTCTGAAACATGTAGTACCAAACCTTCACCTCCTGCATCCTAACTTTTAAATGTATAGTCCTCATATCACTAAACAGAAGGCAATCTCAAGGCAAAAGGGCAATAGAAAATAACCACAAGCCTAATGCATGTAGTTTGTCTAACCGCATCCACAGAAACAGTCAGTGGCACCCAGATCACTTTGGCACAGCGGTCTAAGCAAAGGACTGATGTATTTACAAAAGTAACACCAGCCCATCTCAAAACACCAGCCCAGCCCAGATCGTGTCAGCTCTGCTGGGAGCACCTTGAAGATTTTGCTTACAGTTCTGATGGACAGACTTCAAACATGCCACAGGGGAGGGTGTTGTAGTGTTAAGTAAATTTTTGCAGATCTCCCTTTTAGCAAGAAGCACCAAACAGAATAACAGACACCGCTGAGGTCTATCTAGGAGATTGTATGATGCAGTGCCCACACCAAGCAAAACAAGAATATAGCTTACCTCTATTGTAGCTCCCAAAATACCTGTCACTACATTATTCATGTTCTCCAGAAGCCGGAAAGCAAGACACAGGTGAAGAACATATGCTCATCATTTGCTTCGGGACAGACACATCTTCTGCAGCCGGAACCTGCTTCTTTGAAAATCTTACAATCTTTTGGGGGGGGAGGGGGTCAAAAATATCTTATTGAGAGTGAAGAATGATTATTCTTTAAATTGGCTGTGATATAATAGTTTCAAGGTTCTTGCCATAGGTGTTGTAGCTCCAACCCTGGCACTATCCCTTCCCAGATCAAATATGGAGAATTCAAATTTTACTCGTCAGCAGCCAATGGATTCTAGTTCTAAAAAAAGATCTCTTTTTAATAGGCTGCATATTTTGAATTCTTGACTCATTCTTCTAGGTGCCTCTGAGTCCTTGCTTTTCATTCACATACCAGTAGGTCAACACTACATACTTGAATCTAGACAAGCTCCCATTAGTCCTGACCATAAGTACACCCCACGGGTAATAAGCCCTGGACTGTTATGAGTTTCCCCCAAGTTGTTATGCTGGCATCCCGCAGTGGATATATCACACTGTCCTGTAGGTACTCCGGAGTTCCAGGGGAATCCCAGATAGTAAAAAAGTCTGATGAATATTTAATACCCAGGGTCTTCCTGATTCTATACCATATACTAAATGCAGCCCTTAAGACCTTAAGCAAGACTTATCTGAAGGATTTGGGGGTCCCAAACGTATATAGAAAGCCTATGGTTCCTATGTCCTTCGTCATTGCTGCTAGCAACCTATTTGAAGTTGAAGAATCGGGAGTCCCAAACAGCACCCAGCAGGCTTTAAACTGAAAGGCTTCACAGTACTGCCTCAACCTGGGCAATGTCTCAGTTTTTCCAGGAAAGCCTGACTGCCCTAGATGCCTCAAGCACCCATATGAAGATTGGTATTGTCCCTTAGATATTTGTAATAAGTGTTTTGAGAAAATGAATAATAATCTAATTATAGAGACGTACATTTTGGGAGTATGGACATTTTAATTAGGTTTACTCACACACCTAAGGGGGTCATTACAACATTGGCGGTAAAAGCCGCTTACTGCCGTGCAGAAGAGCGCCAACACACTGCTGCGGCCGCGGAATTCCGCCACAGCTATTACGACCCACATCTCGAAAACCGACAAAATTCAGACACCCACACAAGTCCGCCACACCAAAGGTCAGTGATAAACTGGCGAAAACAAAACCTCCACCGTCACGCCAACAGAAATACGCCCATGCTATCATGACCCACGAATCCACTCAAAATACACACACACATACAAATCATCGCCACATTGGACAATTCAAAATACACACACCTGATACACATACACACACCACTCCCACACACCCAATACAATTTAAAACACACACCCACATCACCCACAAACCCCTACGACCAAAAATTCCGAAAGAAGGTCAGAGAGAGACACCACCATCCACAAACTAGCAGCCACAGGCACTCAACACCATCACCCACACTACTTCCACGCAAAAAACACCACACACCACTACATATCACCACACTTATCACCACATACACCACCCCACACATCACCTACACCACCCCATGGCACGGCAAAGACACCCCAGGTTCTCAGAGGAGGAGCTCAGGGTCATGGTGGAGGAAATCGTCCGGGTAGAGCCACAGCTATTTGGAACACAGGTGCAGCACACCTCCATAGCTAGGAAGATGGAGCTATGGTGAAGGATAGTCGACAGGGTCAACGCAGTGGGACAGCACCCAAGAAATCGGGACGACATCAGGAAGAGGTGGAATGACCTACGGGGGAAGGTGCGTTCCGTGGTCTCAAGACACCACATCGTGGTACAGCGGACTGGCGGCGGACCCCCACCTCCTCCCCCACAACTAGCCACATGGGAGGAGCAGGTCTTGACTATTCTGCATCCTGAGGGCCTCGCAGGAGTCAGTGGAGGAATGGACTCTGATAAGTCAAATCTTAACTATCATATCCCCACCCTACCTGCCTGCTATCACAGACCCCCAACCTCGCCCCCTCCCCTATCACTCCAACTCCTCACAAATGTACTAATAACACAAACCACCCATCCCAACACCAAGCCCTGCATGACACAACAAAGCATGGACACCCATCACTAAAGCATGCCCACTGCACATACCAATAACACCCCCCTCAACCATCATCATACAAGCCCCCACACAGGAATGCTAGCACTGGGGTACACGGTCACCCACCCATTGCACACCATGACACACACAGATGCAATAATCATGCTTTTACACCCCTGCAGGACCACTACCCAACGTCACCAGACAGGAGGGTCCAGACATGTCCACCCCACCCACAGAAGAGGCCCACAGTGATGACAGCAGCTCTGTCCAACTGGATCCAGATGACCAGCCCGGACCATCGTGGGCCTCGGGACAGTCGGTTCCCCACACCCAGTCACAGGCCACCACAGAGCTTCCACCCCCTGGTAACACCAGCACAGAATGCACCCAGCGGGCCCATACCTCCATCCCCAGGACACGTCAATCAGGTGAGTGTCCACCACTACAGGGAACCCAGGATAGCCCACCACCCCAACAACAACAGGGACCTGGGGGCAGTGGTAGTGGGCACACGGTCCAGGGGACGGAGTCCCAGGAACACAAGGGAACTGGGAGGGCTGCTGTGCGACAGGGGGCGGACAGGCCAAGGGAACCCACTCTCCACAAGGCCCTCTCCTCCATCATGGGAGCATACCACCACTCCCAGGAGATGATGGAAACGGTCCTGGCCAAGTTTCAGGAGACCCAGCGGCTGCAGGAGGAACAGTATTTGGGGTTCAGGGAGGAACTCAGAACCATCATCTCCGCCCTGGGCACCATCGTAGGGGTGCTTCTTGAAATACTTAACACCAGGAGGGACACTGTGGCACTCCAAGGGGCCCCTGACACTAGCATGGACGATGAACTGCCCACCACCTCCGCCGGTCCTAGTGGACAGGACGCCCCGCCAGAGGACCACCACACCAGCACCCCACCCCTTGCAGACGGAGAACCACCCTGCAAACGGTCCCTGAGATCCAGGAACAAGACAGAGCACGATGCCAAGACCCCCGCCAAGAAATGAGACCACCCTGATTTTCATCCTACTGTCCCACTTTGTAACCCTGTCTATATTGGAACTGCCCCAGCTCCACTTCCTATGCCCATATGGGCAATGCACCTGTGGGACTAAAAGACTGGACTCTGCCATGGGCATTCCTCCACCATCACCCCTCACCATTTTACAACCCCCCTCCAATATTACGCACTTCAATAAACATACTTGAAGCACAAAACAATCTGGAGTAAGTCTGTGATTTCGAAAATGTGTATTAGCAATGACAGTAACAAAATGCGTGTTCAAATGTAATGTCAACATACCTATGTCACACATCTCAAGTCCATGAGGAATCTAATCAGATGACACACGTTGGAAACCACACCTGTGAAACCGTAAGGGAAATGTACAACTCAGTTACCATATACTGGTTGAAATCGACAGACAGGATAGAGGTAGAAGTGTGAAAGTACTTGTAGTAGGCAGGAATGTGTTCTCACCTGTGTGTCAATGGAAATATTGCTGGATAACTGAGTCCCTGTTCTCAATGTCTTCTTCCTCTGCTTCCTCCTCATCACCGCCACAGGCTCTACAGCTGCCACAACACCGTCATCTGGACCATCCTCCTGTAGAAAAGGCACCTGTTGTCGCAAAGCCAAGTTGTGAAGCATACAGCAGGCCACGATGATCTGGCACACCTTCCTTGGTGAGTAGAATAGGGAACCACCTGTCATATGGAGGCACCTGAACCTGGCCTTCAGGAGGCCGAAGGTGCGTTTGATCACCCTCCTAGTCTGCCTATGGGCCTCATTGTAGCGTTCCTCTGCCCTGGTCCTGGGATTCCTCACTGGGGTCAGTAGCCATGACAGGTTGGGGTAACCAGAGTCCCCTAATAGCCACACCCGATGCCTCTGTAGTTGACCCATCACATAAGGGATGCTGCTATTCCGCAGGATGTAGGCGTCATGCACAGAGCCAGGGAACATAGCATTTACATGGGAGGTGTACTGGTCTGCCAAACATACCAACTGTACATTCATCGAATGATAACTCTTCCGGTTCCTGTACACCTGTTCACTCCTGTGGGGGGGGACCAGAGCTACATGGGTCCCATCAATGGCACCTATGTTGTTGGGGATATGTCCAAGGGCATAGAAGTCACCTTTAACTGTAGGCAAATCCTCCACCTGGGGGAAAACTATGTAGCTCCGCATGTGTTTCAGCAGGGCAGACAACACTCTGGACAACACGTTGGAAAAAATAGGCTGGGACATCCCTGATGCCATGGCCACTGTTGTTTGAAATGACCCACTTGCAAGGAAATGGAGCACTGATAGCACCTGCACTTGAGGGGGGATCCCTGTGGGATGGCGCATTGCTGACATCAGGTCAGGCTCCAACTGGGCACATAGTTCCTGGATTGTGGCACGGTCAAACCTGTAGGTGATGATCAAATGTCTTTCCTCCATTGTCGACAGGTCCACCAGCGGCTGGTACACCGGAGGATTCCGCCATCTCCTCACATGTCCCAGCGGACAGTGCCTAGGAATGACAACAGCGACCACAGAGTCAAACAACTCAGAGGTATGTACCCACAGTCTACACAGAACACCATTCATACTCAAAATCTGGCCTGTATTTGTGTTGTGCGTCAAGGCCTAGGTCTGTGTAACGCAGTTGGTAATTAGGCCATGTGGGCCCCTGAAATGGCAGTTGCCTGACCTCTAAAGTGGGACAATAGGATGTAAGATAACTGCTCTGGCGTTGTACACCGTCCCAGTAGGCGGTCGAAGACCGCAGCGCAATGCTGCATTGGTTAACATTGGACCCTATGGGTCCCAGGAGCCAATGACGATGTACGCCGGCGGTGATGGTACGCACCGCCGCGGACGTGACCGCCGCGGACGTGACCGCCATTTTCTATCTGTTTAATCACTCAATACCTGATCTTCGACAGGAGAGGACCTACACTGCAAGTGCTGCTGTGACCTCAATCTGGAAGAGACAATGGCTCGTGTGTCTGGGGAAATGGCCTCTGCCTTCACTGCAGAGGAGTTGGAGAAGCTCGTGGACGGGGTCCTCCCCCAGTACACGCTACTCTACGGTCCTCCAGACCAACAGGTAAGTACACAGGGAGCATGTTGTATGGGCTATGCCTGTGTGGAGAGGGCTGGTTGTAAGAATGAAGGGGGCACAGTTCTGCGTGCATGAAGGACTGTGAATGCATGTGCCACATGGCAAGGGTAGGGATGTGGGCCACTCACTGAGACGGTGCAGTTGGTAATGACTTCTCTTCTTCCCTTGTACATGTCATGTAGGTCAGCGCCCACCAGAAGAAGGATATTTGGCGTGCCATCGCCAAGGACGTCCGGACCCTGGGGGTCCACCACAGACGGAGCACCCACTGCTGGAAAAGACGGGAGGACATTCGCCGCTGGAGCAAGAAGACGGTGGAGGCTCAGCTAGGGATGGCCTCCCAACGTGGGAGGGGTGCCCGTCAAACCATGACCCCCCTGATTTTCCGGATCCTGGCGGTGGCCTACCCTGAGTTGGATGGGCGCTTGAGGGCATCACAGCAGACACAAGGGGGTGAGTACAACATCATTCAGCGGACTTAGCGCGCAGTGAAGGTGTCTGGGTGGGGGAGGAGGGCTGTGGGTTTCTCTAGGCCAGGGCGAGTACCGTAGGCTAGGCCCCTCCGTAATGCAGGCCATGTGGCACCCCACCCCACCTCTGTAGAGTGCCAAGTACAGGTATTCATGCCTCTGTGTCATCTGTGTGTACAGATGTCGACCATATCCATGTAGGCCATATCCCAGGAATTGCATCTGTAGAGCCTAACAGTGCGACGTAGTGCAGGGGGCTGCTGTGTCTGTATTGTCCGCCAACGGTAGAGGTAAGCCATGCACTCAACCTGTCTTTCTTCTGCCCCCCCTTTTTGTGGTCTCCCTGTTCTTGTGTGCATCAGCATCATCAGGCGGAGGTACAGTGGCACCGGAGCACGAGGGAGCTGCATCCCACATGGCCATGGAAGGCCACACCACGGACTCAGAATGCACCAGTGGGATGGAGGGCAAGGGGAGCACCACGGCGGTCACAGGATCTGCAACCAGCAACACTGACTCGTCCTCCGATGGGAGCTCCCTTGTGGTGGTGGCAAAATCTGCGCCCCCCACTTCTACAGGTACAGCCGCCTCCACCCCTACCAGCACCGCCCTCCCAGCAGCCCCTCAGCGTTTGCCCCGTGCCCGCTCTCCCAGGAGGGTGGGCATCACCTTTGCCCCAGGCACCTCAGACCCTGTCACCTCTGCTGCCCTCAGTGAGGAGGCCATTGACCTCCTCAGGTCCCTCACTGTTCGGCAGTCTACCATTTTGAATGCCATCCAGGGTGTAGAAAGGGAATTGCAACACACAAATGTATTCCTGGAGGGCATTCATTCTGGTCAGGCTGCCCTTCATCAAACCCTGCAAACTCTGGCCTCAGCACTGATGACAGCCATTGTCCCTGTCTCTAGCCTCCCCCCTCCAACTTACTCCACCAAGACCCAATCCCCTGTACCCCAGCCTATCCAAAGCACACCATCAGACCAGCCTGCACACACCTCACCACACAAGGGAAGCTCAGGCAAACATAAGCACCACACATCCCACAGACACTCACGCAAGCATCACACACATACAGACACATCAACATCCACTTCCTCCAGTGTCCCCCTCCTTGTCGTCTCCCTCCTCCCTCCCAGTCTCGTCTACACTCACACCTGCATGCACTACCACTA
This sequence comes from Pleurodeles waltl, assembly GCF_031143425.1. NCBI lineage: Eukaryota > Metazoa > Chordata > Amphibia > Caudata > Salamandridae > Pleurodeles > Pleurodeles waltl. The sequence goes on from NC_090449.1 coordinate 191,269,339, forward strand.
CAGCCACTACATCCTGCACCAGCACACCCACCACCACACCCTGCTCACGTGCACTCACCAACCCCACTCCCATTTACACGTCCCCTGTGTCCTCTCCCAGTGTGATGCCCCCTCCGAAGATACACAAACGCTGGCACACACCCACCCAACAGCCATCCACCTCACTACAGCCTCCAGCCCATGCACCAGCACCCAAATCCACAAAAGTTACACCTCCTACAACCACCACCTCTTCCTCCACTCCCAAACCCTCTCCATCTACCCATCCCAGTGTCTCCAAAAAACTTTCCTGGCCCCCTTTAACCTATTTCCCACCACCCCCCGTCCAACTCATAGGTCCCGTACTAGCACCTCAGCCAAAAAATCTCCGGGACCAGTGGTGCATGTTACAGGTATGTGGAGTGCACCGGCCACCAGGACAGCCAGTGTGGCACGGAGCCACAGCACAGCCAGTCACCCCCTGGGAAGCATCAGAAGTTGGACAGTGCCCGGCGGGAGAGAGGGAAGACTCCAGCCAGCAAAGCCACGCACAAGGGTCCGGGGGGGAGTGTTGACTCAGCTGTGACTCCTCCCAAGGTGGGGAAGGGGCAGAAGAAATCTCCAAAGTCTGGGAGGAGCAGCACGGCGGAGAAGACCGCCATCATCCCCGCTGCCCAGGAGGCCACCGCCAGCCCCATCGTCACTGGCCAGGAGGCCACCGCCAGAGTCACTGCCCAGGAGGCCACCACCAGAGTCACTGCCCAGGAGGCCAGCCCCATCGTCACTGGCCAGGAGGCCACCGCCAGTGTCACTGCCCAGGAGGCCAGCCCCATTGTCACTGGCCAGGAGGCCACCACCAGCCACAGCACAGCTGGCCAGGAGGGCCCCTCAAGCCACAGCCCAGCTGACCCATGAAGGACCGCCAGCCACAGCCCTGCTGGGCAATGAAGGACTGCCTTGGCAAGCACCGCTGAACAGGCCAGGGACCGCTGAACAAGGCAAAGACCGCCATGGAGGCCAGCCCTATCGTCACTGCCCAGGAGGCCAGCCCCATCGTCACTGGCCAGGAGGCCATCACCAGAGTCACTTCCCAGGAGGCCACCACCAGCCCCATCGTCACTGGCCAGGAGGTCACCGCCAGAGTCACTGCCCAGGAGGCCAGCCCCATCGTCACTGGCCAGGAGGCCACCGCCAGAGTCCCTGCCCAAGAGGCCAGCCCCATCGTCACTGCCCAGGAGGCCAGCCCCATCGTCACTGGCCAGGAGGCCACCGCCAGAGTCACTTCCCAGGAGGCCAGCCCCATCGTCACTGCCCAGGAGGCCAGCCCCATCGTCACTGGCCAGGAGGCCACCGCCAGAGTCACTGCCCAGGATGCCAGCCCCATCGTCACTGGCCAGGAGGCCACCGCCGGAGTCACTGCCCAGGAGGCCAGCCCCATCGTCACTGGCCAGGAGGCCACCGCCAGCCACAGCACAGCTGGCCAGGAGGGCCCCGCAAGCCACGGCCCAGCTGACCCATGAAGGACCGCCAGCCACAGCCCTGCTAGGCAATGAAGGACCGCCTTGGCAAGCACCACTGAACAGGCCAGGGACCGCAGAACAAGGCGAAGACCGCCATGGAATGCACTGCTGAACAGGTCTGAGCACTGGCAACGCAAGCACCGCTGAACAGGCCAGGGACCGCTGAACAAGGCAAAGACCGCCATGGAATGCACCGCTGAACAGGTCTGACACTGGCAACGCAAGCACCGCTGAACAGGCCAGGGACCGCTGAACAAGGCAAAGACCGCCATGGAATGCACCCCTGAACAGGTCTGACACTGGCAATGCAAGCTCCGCTGTACAGGCCAGGGACCGCTGAACAGGGCAAAGACCGCCATGGAATGCACCGCTAGCCCATTTGCGTCAGGGGCAGTGACGCAACTGGGACCGTCACGGGGTGTGTGCTGCACTCTGCGCACCAGTCCCCCTCCAGAACCAGTGGAGACTTGCATCCACTTGAGAGACTGTGGCTCTGCACTCCCCAGGATGGTACAGTGGGCAACCCACCCACTGTAGAGACTTGAGAGACTGTGGCTTTGCACTCCCCATTATGATACAGTGGGCAACCCACCCACTGCAGAGACTTGAGAGACTGTGGCTTTGCACTCCCCAGGATGGTACAGTGGGCAACCCACCCACTGCAGAGACTTGAGAGACTGTGGCTTTGCACTCCCCAGGATGGAACAGTGGGCAACCCACCCACTGCAGAGACTTGAGAGACTGTGGCTTTGCACTCCCCAGGATGGTACAGTGGGCAACCCACCCACTGCAGAGACTTGAGAGACTGTGGCTTTGCACTCCCTAGGATACATCAATGGGCATGGAGCCCCCTCGTGGATCTGGCGTGCTGCACTCACCCGGATGAGGTACCCCCCTTCCCTTCCCCCTGAGGTGCCTGTTGTATTTCTATCTGATGCCCCTGCAGTGTTCTCTCCATTTTGATCAGGTATCTTGTGTGGGCCTCGCCCATGCATTTTGGGCCCAGTGGTCCACGGACAATGAATGGTGCAATACCTGCACTACTCCCCTATGTCGTAGGTGCAGTACTCACTGTGGTCTTCGCCGCTGGCGTTGTTAATCCTCGTATAGGAGCAGGAAGACTAGTGCTTGCAGAATATGGAGTTCCGGCTCCATGGTGCCCTCCCTCCTCGTGGAGTGTGTAGAGATGAGTGTTTTCCCTTTGAAATGTCTGTTTCTGCCGTGTTTTTATCTGCGGTGAATCCGCCCCGGAAAAGGTGGCGGATTGGTAGGTTGTGATACTGTGGGCAGTACATTGTCCTCCGCCTGTCTGTTGGCGGTGACCGCAGTGCTGTTTGTCTGTACCGCCGTGGCGGTCGGAGTTTTAAAGTGGCTGTCTTTGTTGGCGGTTTACGCCACGGTCATAATTCCAATTTTTTTACCGTCGGCCTGTTGGCGGTTTTACCGCCGCTTTAACACCGGCTGCTAGGGTTGTAATGACCACCTAAGTGAGCAAAAGGTCCATTTGTCTATCCACATTTCCTAAATTAAATGCTCGAAATGTCTCCAGGAAGTGAAGCACAGCAATTCCAAAATATTTTATCTCTCTTTGCATCCCTGTTGAAGTTTCACCTTTATTAATACAATATCCAGAGAGCATTCCAAACACTTCAGCTACCTCCTCTAGTCTAGGAATAGCTTTAGTAGGGTCCACCGTTTAGATTTTAAGGTTGTTGACATACAAAGCTATCTTATTCATAAAGGGATTACTTGTGCCTTTCCTGAGTAGCTGAGCAAATGGATTGATTTAAATATCAAAAAGGAGAAGAGAAAGAAGGCATCCTTGCCTGGTGCCTCAAAATATACTAAACCCTTTGATCAAACACCCATTGAATATAATTTGGGCAGACAAATCACTATACCGTTTTTGGAGGGTTGCAATGAAGGTCAGACTAATGTACAGCACTGATAGAACCTCCAACAGATATTGTCAACAAACTCTATTGAAAACCTTAGCTGTGTCTATTGTGACTATGGCCAAGGGGTCCCAATATGTAGAAGCAGGATAAAATGTGTTAATTAGATGGTTCATAGGTCAAAGATATGCCTCTTGGGGACAGAGCCTTTCTAGTCAGTGTGGATTAATTTTGATGCACGACTGGCAAGTCTACTAGTAAGAATATTGGTGAATACCTGATAGCCTGCTTTTTAAATGAATTTGGCTTCTTATGATTTTTGGCATGTGTTAAAATTCCATGAGCCCTTGGAGATCCCTATCCCTCAACCAGCCCTAAGCTTCGTCAAATTCAGAAAGGCCTCTTCCATATAGAGCAATGAAAACAAGGAAACCAGATGTTTCTACACTTCCCCTGCTGAATTGGGAATATCCACCTAAGGGTTAATTTCTAACTCTTTAATGTTATTCTTAGACCTTTCAGATCTAGTCTGCCATGCCAATAATATCCCACAACTCTCCCCATACTCAAAAAGCCTCAAACACTTGGCCTTCAATTTCCCTCTGCATTTCCCTTTGGCCTTAGTGTTATAGTTCAGCTGCACTTCTTCCAACCTCATTAAGGTTTGATCCTTCTCCACAAGTGGGTTCTGTGTCCAGATGCGGCTTCTCTGCAATGACGAAGGAGCATCGCCCCACTGGCTAAAAGCCAGCAGCGAAAAAATAAAGTAATATTTTATTATCATTTTATTTTTCAGCTGCTGGCTCAGTAATCGTGTGCAGAGAGGGGTGAGGCAGGGCCATGGAAGGGGGAAGGAGGAGTGGAGTGCACTTAAGTGCAAATGTCAGTTTAGCTGGCCATCAGGGGTGGCTCCTCAGTTAGGGTGGAGGAGGTCACCCCGCCACCAGTGGTACTGCTAAACCTTTACCAGAAAACAATGATAAACTGAGTTTATTATCATTTTCTGTTAAAGGGGCGGGTCCACGGGGGTGACGAGCAGCAAAAGGGCATGCTCAGCACTCCTGCTCACTGTGCATGTATGTTTGGCTCACCGTCTGAGGCCTGGCAAACACACATGCGCAGTAGGGTCTCTCAAGCCCCGCAGTCTGCTTGGGAGAGCCCTGGCTGGGTGCTCCCAGCCAATCCTGATGCTGCTCTGTGCAGTATCAGGATTGGCCACAGGGCCGAATGGGAGCCTATGTCTGCATGCAGCGATGGAGGAGAGGAGCGGCACATTGACGAGGGAAGGTAAGTGGTTTTCTTTTTTTAATTTAATTTTTATTTAATTTCAATTAATGTTTATTCCCCCCTGTGCCGCCCAGCCCCTTCCGCACCCTCCGAGCCACTACTGCCAGCCGTCTTAGGCCCCCTTGAGGTTTGCAGCAGCCACCACTGTCTGTGGCTCTAGGATAGTCTCAAGGGCCCCTATTTGTCATTAGAGGGAACTAAACTCTTTTCTGGCCTGCTTGTTCTTAAAAGATGCTTGTCTTTGCAAAGCTTTTGACTAAATGCCTTATATGTGTCCCAAACGATGGGAAGGGGGCAGACTGTACATTCTCCAAAACAAAATCCCGACTGACTTTATCTAACAACTGACCAATATCTACATCTAGGAGGAGGACCCTATTAACAGTCCACTTAGGTTATGCTGTTGAACAAGAAACTCCACAAGCATAGTGACAGCTGACAAGTCAGATATGAGCCCGGCAGATGTTAATCTCTTGGCCATTTCAAGAATGGTGTTATCAACAAAAAGTAATCTAATCTGGAAAAGTGGTCATACTTCTTACTACGGTATGTATATCTTCTCTTCTGTCCCGTTTGGTGTCAACACACATCCACAAGGCCCATTTCCATGGATGGGTGTTACTCTTGCCATAAATTCCGCAGCTCAGCTCTGCCAGCAGACTTATTTATTTTTAATCAGCATTCAGCGTTATGGGAGTAAACTCTTTCTCACAGCAGGCTTGGCATCCACCTCTCAGCAGCTTCAGTGATGCACTCTGCTGCCCGGACCCAGCAGGCAACTTCCGGTCTCACATTGCGTCATCTTTGTGACCAAGCCTTCCCGGTTTGACTTCAAGGCTTTTCCCCACCTAGGCCCCATTCAGTGCCATTGGTGTGGGTTATGCTCTGTGTGCCCATGGGTCACTCCTGTTGTCCAAAAGGTACCTCTTGCACCACCTGACTGTCTCTGCCCTGCTTCTGTGAGTGAACTCTGACATATTCACTAACATTATGTACTGTAATAACCTTGTGTAATATAATATCAATAATGTGTTCTGTGTCTTTATGTACTGCTGACAACATTGTGTGTCACAGGAGAGAGAAGTTCCTACCACTCTGACAAATCTGGCATTTAGCCCCCTTGCTAGGCGCTGCAAAGCTGTGGCTTTGAGGATAAAGTAATTGTTGGACTGGGATCACAAGATGTGGCTGTAGGGATGCAGGGATTTCATCAATCACATGCACAGTAGAATAGGATTCTGCCCGGATTATGTACCAGTGCATCCTCAGTATACACCTGATTAGGAAACACTTGAGACCTCTCAGCTGCTTTAACTTAAATGTTGTTCATTCAGGCAATGTTAATCTGTTAAAACACTAGTTGCATTGTTACCCTTGCATTTCAGAAAAGACCTTTCTTTCAATAAGAGCATATTTGTACAAAAAGAGTTATCTGAATCCATTCACATCATCAGCTAGACTGCACAATGTATTTTGTTCTGGTGTTAAGGCTGTCAATGGGGGCTGGAGCTTTGTAAGGTGAATAACTCCTGATTCGGCTCCTGTGAATGAATCCATTGTCAGTTATGACATGATGAGAAAGGGCCAAGAAAAGCATGATGTGGCATGGGTCTGCCAATGGGGTAGAAAGGTTCTGATATGGCATTTGTGACAGAACAAAAATGCCTGTACATATCGCCTACTGCCGCCGTGACAGCCACCCACATACCACCACCGTGGCTACCATCCGTCCCCCATATTATGAGCACTGCCTGACTTCCACCACAATAAGGGCGGAAATCCGGCAGTCCTCATTGTGGTGAACGGTGGTAAGCTGGTGCTGCTACCACCAGCACCACCACGTCAGTAGTACGCCGCCAGCTGCATTATGACCAGTAATACAGCCTGGCGATGTTCTGCAGGCAGTGCGCTACTGGCAGTAGCAGAGCCTCTTCCAGTTCCCTGCCGGAAGACCTCCTCACCCAAGGTAAGTCTGGTTTCCGACAGGGGAGGATGGTGGGAGGGTGGGGGTGTGTGTTTGTTTGAGTGTGTGCATGAATGTTTGAGTGCATGTGTGAATGCATCTGTGTATGTTGTGTTGTTTGCGTGGGTGTATGTGTGTGAGTGAATGCATGTAAGAATGGTGAAGTGAGTGCCTGTCTGCATGTCAGTGGGATTGTGTGGAATAATGTGTGTGAGTATGTCTGGAAGTATGCATGAATGCATGTATGTCAGTGTTTGAATGAATGCGTGTATGTCAGTAAGTGAATGGGTATATGCCTGGTGCGTGTGGGTGTCTGTGTGGGTGTATGCGGGGAGGGGGTGTGGGGTAAGGGGTGCTGTGACTGTAGTGGGAGTAGGGGAGGGAAGTGATGTGTGTGTGTGGCTGTAGTGGAGTGTGGGGTCAGTTGTGTTGTGTATGCATGTATGGGGTGAGTGAATGGATCAGAGGGGGGTTAGTTTGTGTATCGGGTGAGTTTGGATGGAGGGGGTGGGGACATCAGGTGAGTGTTGGGGAGATGAGTGAGCCGCCTACCGGTGATAGGGAAGGAATTCCCTGTCACCAGTAGGGTCTACCACCATGGTTTTTGTGGCATTGCTCATGCCACGAAAACCATGTAGGTAGGCTGGCTCATAACGCCATGGGTGGGACAATGTTGGCTGCAAGGCTAGAGAGAGATATTTCCAGCCTGGTAGCTCATACCTCCATGGCGGTATGAGTGGAGAAGTGGCGGGTTGGCTGCAGCCAACCCTCCAATCTCATAATGTGGCATTATGTACCGCCAGCCTGTTGGCAGTCATGCCGTCACATTATCCCTGGTGGTCTTCTGACCACCTTATTCTTTTTAAAATCCATAACTTGACTTGTGTATGTCAGATTTTTATTGTTTTGGTCTTTCTTTATTTCAATAAATATTATCTATTTTTCTAAACCTGTGCTGTGTCATTTTGTAGTGTTTTTACTCAGTTACTTTGTGTGTTGGTACAAATACTTTATACATTACTTCTGAAGTTAAGCCTGCCTGGTCGTGCCAAGCTACCAAGGGGGTGAGCGGGGGTTAACTGAGGGTGTGTCTCCTTTACTCAGACTAGAGTGAGGGCCCTTGCTTGGACAGGAGGTAACCTGACTGCCAACCAAAGGCCCAATTTCTAACACTGGTTGTCAGCTGTTGGGATTGGACTTGTATTTGTACTTGACATACAGTGACTAATTGTACACTACTGTTTTCAGTGCAGACCATTACGTGACCACATACTACTTGTCTTTGTGATTTTTGCTTTTTTTCTGTTTTGGATTCTTCCCTGCTTAAATAGTTGGTGGTAATTCTTTATTGACTTTTGAACTTCTTGGGAACTCGTTTTTCTACCATTGGAGCTTTGCCCTTTTGACTCTTCATTATGTCTCTATCTGGAGATGCATCAGCTGGAGCTGCTTTTGATTTAGGGAAACTGGAGAGCTATACAGTTGCCCAATTGAGGCAGTTCTGCAAAAACCTTGCTTGTCCCATTAAGGGCTCCACCGGGAAGGAGGAGCTGCAGAAGGCACTGCAAGTCTGGTTAACACCCATGGAAGCTGAGTGGCTCACAGAGGGGGAGGAGGAGAATGAGGAGGAGGAAGAGCAATCTATACACAATGCTGTAGTGGGTATGTCTGTTATGTCTAGGGAGAGGGTCGCCAGGCCAGGCCAGGTAACAGTGTGTCATCCAAGGGTCTGACTCCTAAAGAATTGCAGGACAGACAGGCAGAGAGGGCTCACCAGTTGTAGTTGGAGAAAATGAGGATGGCCATAGCAGAGAAAAAGTTATTGTTGGCTCATGAACTCAGCTAGCACAGTGCAGCCTGAGAGGAGGGTGCACATTCCTAAGGACCTTGTGAAGGATTACAAAAGGGAGGATGACATAATGTTGTGGTTCAAGGGGTATGAGTCTGTTCTTCATATGACTCTGATCCCTGAAGCTCAGTGGGGGTGGGTCTGTGAAAGCACTTTGAGGTAGAGGGAAGGGATACTCTGACATCCATAGGGGATCTCCAGGGGCTCACTTACCCTATCATAAAGGACATCCTGATCACAAGGTATGGTCTCACCCCTGATCAGTACAAGGACAAGTTTAGGTCTTATACGAAGAAGAAATCCCAAACATGGTTGGAATGTGTTGATTCTTTTTGAAGGTCACTGAATGGTTGGGTGAAGAGCAGTAAGCTGACAATGTATGAGCGGCATTACAATTTAATTGCTTGGAAACACTTGCACAGTTTATGTTCTCCAGAGCTGTGGCAGCACCTTATTGACAGCAAGCTGACTGATCCCAGGAAGCTTGCACAGGAAGCCGACCATTGGGAGAGTACCAGGGTCCAAAAGAGGTATGGGGAGGCCATGCCAAGGGTGGGCAGGGCCCCCATCAGAAGAAGAGGGGAGTAACGGTAAACAGGGGGAGTTCTCTAAAGGACCCCAACCTAGTTTCCCGGGTACAGAATCCCAACCGCAGTAGAAAGGAAACCATGGGTCTCTACAGGGAAACTTGCAGATATGGGGTCCCTCATGTGATCAGGAGGATCATATGGGGGGGGACCCCAAATGTCCCAAGTGGACACCGCCACCCACTGGTGCTCAGTCACAGGGTTTTTCGAGTGTCGCGCTTAGGGAGGAGTTGGTTCTAGGTGGGTGGAAGCCAGCTGAGATGACCCTTGTCTCAATAGGGGACAGTGAGATGGTACAGAGGATCCTTGTTCCTGATAACACTAATTAGTACAGGTAGTGGGTGACCATCAATGGCCAGAGGGTGGAGGCTCTGAGAGGCACAAGAGCCAGTGTGACTACTGTGAGGAGTCACCTGGTGTCTAAAGAGCAGAAAGATCCCCCTGTGATTCACCAAGTACTTGCAGTGGACAACTCAGAGCACCTGTGCGGAGTAGTGCAGGTTCCTTTTTAATTGGGGGGGGTCTCAGGTTCCTTGAAGGTAGCTGGGATTCCAACCATGCCTGTAGATCATTTGCTTGACAGTGACCTGGAGGATTCTCCTTGGCAGGAGGTGGAACGCCGGTCACACTTGGAAATGTTAGGTCTGCCTGGGTGTGTGTGTGTGTGTGTCTACCCGGTCAATGGAAGCCCGTCAGGGTGATCAGGAGACCCTGGAGCCTGAAAGAGTGTCACAGGTGTCTGCCAGAAGGAGGAAGGGCAAGGGGTGGGGGAAACCGGTCCCAGAAGTTCCCACGGTTCATGAGGAGGCTGAACCTGAGGGGGAGGCCCTGGAGCCTACAGGGGAACAGGTGGCTGAACTGGGCAAGGTCCCTGAGCTGTTACAGTGGCAGAAGGAAGGGGAACCTACCAAGGAAGCATTCTGTGAGGCACAGAAACCATGCCCTACTCTGGAGGGTTTGCGGTAGCAGGCTGTAGACCAGATGTCTGGCAAGGAGCCTGGATCACATTTGATTTACTGGGAGGATGGTCGCCTTTATAGCGAACCTAATGTTCCTGAGCCTGGGTCAGCCCATGTGCTGGTGGTACCCCAGTGCTTCAGAGCCTTCCTACTGGGCCTGGCTCATGATGTGCCTTTAGCTGGACATTTGGGGCAGGACAAAACTTTTGAACGGCTTGTCACCCACTTTTACTGGCCCCTAATTCGCAGGCACTCGGATGCTCATTGTAAGTCTTGCCCAACTTGTCAGGCAAGTGGCAAGAGTGGGGGGAAATGTAAAGCTCCCCTCCAACCTTTCCCTGTGGTTATTACCCCCTTTGAAAGGGTTGGTATTGACATTGTGGGGCCCCTAGATCCCAAGACAGCCATGGGCAACAGGTTTATCCTGGTCTTGGAGGACCATGCCACCCGGTACCCGGAAGCCATTCCTTTGAGATCGATCACTGCCCCTGTGGAGGGCCGTGCATTGATGGGGGTTTTTAACCGCATGGGGTTCCCCAAGGAGGTGGTGTCTGATAGGGGTACCAACTTCATATCAAATTATATGAAGTCTCTGTGGAGGGTGTGTGGGGTAGCGTACAAGTTCACCACACCCTACCACCCCCAAAACAGTGGTCTGGTTGAGAGATTCAACTGCTCCTTGAAGGGTATGATTATGGGCCTGTCAGAGCCCTTGAGGTATAAATGGGATGTCCTCTTGCCATGCCTTCTGTTCGCTTACAGGGAGGTGCCTCAAAAAGGACTTGACTTTATTCCTTTTGAGCTGTTGTATGGCCACCACGTTCGGGGACCTTTGAGTCTTGTAAAGGAGGCTTTGGAGAAAGCCCCTAGTAAACCCCCGCAGGATGTATTCACTTCCATGTTGGCTCTGTAAAACCTGACTGCCCACTTCAGGAGTCTTGCTCAGGAGAACCTGGAAGCAAGCCAGGAAGACATTAAGGGGGTCATTCTAACCCTGGCGGTCGGTGATAAAGCGGCGGCCAACCCGTCAACAGGCAGGCGGTCCAAAAAATGGAATTCTGACCCTGGCGGGAACCGCCAACGCAGCCCGCCACATTAACACTCCGACCGCCACGGCGGGACCGACAAACAGCGCGGCGGTCACCGGCAACAGGCAGGCGGCAGATAATGTACCGCCCACCCTATCACAACTCACCAATCCACCACCTTTTCCGATAAAAACACGGCGGAAACAGACTACGAACGGGAAAACGCTCACCTATACACACTCCACGAGGAAGGAGGACAGCATGGAGCCCGAATTACACATCCTACCGGCTATTGTCTACCTGCTCATCTACCAGGAGTACGAACGCCGGCGCAGACGACAACGGTGAGTACTGCACCTACGACACAGGGGAGGGGGGAGGAGGAAAGCTTACGGGCACACACATACGCGATACACCCACCCCCCCAATACCCACACACCAATGCAGATCAACAAGTCAGAGTGACACCCCCCAAACCCCCCGGAAGAATGCAAAGACATAATTCAAATGAAGTTTAAAATTTATGTATAAAATAGGTTCATTGAAGTCATGGTAAATATGCCATATGAAATATACAAAAGAAATAATGAACATAGTGCAAAGTATAAACATAGTCAATAAGTCCAGCACAGTCCGTTCAATATCCATAGTCCGTGGGCCAATGTGTACAAACACATGGGCAAAGCCCACACAGGAGATCGGATACCATTGGAGAGAACACTGCAGGGGCATCAGATGATAAAACAACAGGCACCTCAGGGGGAAGGGAAAGGGGGGCACCTCAGCCACATGAGTCCACGATGCCAGATCCACGAGGGGCCTCAATGCCCACTGTACCATCCTGGGGAGTGCAAAGCCACAGTCCATCAGATGGATAACCGACTCCACTGGTATTGGAGGAGGTATGGTGCCCAGAGTGCTTCGTGAACACCTGCTCGACACAGAACTGGCTCTGTCAATGGACCAGCGGTGCTTGAGACAGCGGTGCCCAGCGGAGCGGTGCTTGACAGGAAGGCCCCAGCGGAGCGGTGCTTGACAGGAAGGGCCCAGCGGAGCGGTGCTTGACAGGAAGGGCCCAGCGGAGCGGTGCTTGAGATGAAGGGCCCAACGGAGCGGTGCTTGAGATGAAGGGCCCAGCGGAGCGGTGCTTGACAGGAAGGGCCCAGCGGAGCGGTTCTTGAGATGAAGGGCCCAGCGGAGCGGTGCTTGAGATGAAGGGCCCAGCGGAGCGGTGCTTGAGATGAAGGGCCCAGCGGAGCGGTGCTTGAGAGGAAGGGCCCAGCGGAGCGGTGCTTGAGATGAAGGGCCCAGCGGAGCGGTGCTTGAGATGAGGGCCCCAGGGGAGCGGTGCTTGACAGGAAGGGCCCAGCGGAGCGGTGCTTGACAGGAAGGGCCCAGCGGAGCGGTGCTTGAAATGAAGGGCCCACCGGAGCAGTGCTTGAGATGAAGGCCCCAGCGGAGCGGTGCTTGACAGGAAGGGCCCAGCAGAGCGGTGCTTGACAGGAAGGGCCCAGCGGAACGGTGCTTGAGATGAAGGGCCCAGCGGAGCGGTGCTTGACAGGAAGGGCCCAGCGGAGCGGTGCTTGAGATGAAGGGCCCAGCGGAGCGGTGCTTGAGATGAAGGCCCCAGCGGAGCGGTGCTTGACAGGAAGGGCCCAGTGGAGCGGTGCTTGACAGGAAGGGCCCAGCGGAGCGGTGCTTGAGATGAAGGGCCCAGCGGAGCGGTGCTTGAGATGAAGGCCCCCGCGGAGCGGTGCTTGACAGGAAGGGCCCAGCGGAGCGCTGCTTGACAGGAAGGGCCCAGCGGAGCGCTGCTTGAGATGAAGGGCCCAGCGGAGCGGTGCTTGACAGGAAGGGCCCAGCGGAGCGGTGCTTGACAGGAAGGGCCCAGCGGAGCGGTGCTTGACAGGAAGGGCCCAGCGGAGCGGTGCTTGAGATGAAGGGCCCAGCGGAGCGGTGCTTGAGATGAAGGCCCCAGCGGAGCGGTGCTTGACAGGAAGGGCCCAGCGGAGCGGTGCTTGACAGGAAGGGCCCAGCGGAGCGGTGCTTGAGATGAAGGGCCCAGCAGAGCGGTGCTTGAGATGAAGGCCCCAGCAGAGCGGTGCTTGACAGGAAGGGCCCAGCGGAGCGGTGCTTGACAGGAAGGGCCCAGCGGAGCGGTGCTTGAGATGAAGGGCCCAGCGGAGCGGTGCTTGACAGGAAGGGCCCAGCGGAGCGGGGCTTGACAGGAAGGGCCCAGCGGAGCAGTGCTTGAGTCGGCGGGGCCCTGTTCAGCGGTGCCTGTCTTGGCGGGGCCCTCTTCAGCGGTGCTCTTCACGGCGGGGCCCTGTTCAGCGGTGCCTGTCTTGGCGGGCCCTCTTCAGCGGTGCTCTTCACGGCGGGGCCCTCTTCAGCGCCCTCTACAGCGGTGCTCTTCACCGCGGGCCCTCTTCAGCGGTGCCTGTCTTGGCGGGGCCCTCTTCAGCGGTGCTCTTCACGGCGGGGCCCTCTTCAGCGGTGCCTGTCTTGGCGGGCCCTCTTCAGCGGTGCTCTTCACAGCGGGGCCCTGTTCAGCGGTGCCTGTCTTGGTGGGCCCTCTTCAGCGGTGCTCTTCACGGCGGGGCCCTCTTCAGCAGTGCTTGTCCTGTCTTTCAAGGGAGCCAGACCTGGCCAAGACTCCCCACTTAGTCGCCCTCCGAGCATGCGGTAGCGGGGCCCTCCTGTGATGGAGTCTTGTGCCCGTGGGTGTCGTCCGTCACGCCCGGTATGGGGCTGGTGGGGCCCTCCTGGTGCGCTCGGCTGCTACATGTCTTCTCTGTCCTGCTGGCCTTGCCCTCCTTCGCTGCAGCTCTCTGGCCCTTGCCTCCCTTAGATGATGTGGCAGGTGACGTGGCAAGGCCACTCTCCTTGGTGGCAGCCGTCTCAGGCTTTTCGCGCCGGCCCTTAAGTTTTCTTGTCCTCTTCCCAGGGGGTGGGCTGGCTGTCCCCTTGCTGCTGGCCGATGTTCCTTCCCTAGGAGCTGGTGGACTCCAATAGCCCTGCACTATGGTGATACTAGATGCAGGGCTGGTGGTGGCTGAGGTGCTCTTTGGACTCTTACCAGATGGAGGGGGTGGGTCAGGTGATGCAAAGAGGTTAATTTTGGAGAGGAAACGTTTTTTAGGAGCAATGGGAACGGTAGGTGCAGTGGGTATGGGAGTGGAGGAAGAGGATGTGGTTGTAGGAGAGTCAAGTGTGCTGTCTTTGGGTGCAGGTGCTTGGGCTGGAGGCTGTCGTGAGGTGGATGGCTGTTGGGTGGGTGGCTGCCTGCGTTTGTGTGGTTTGGAAGAGGGGGTGACAGACACACTGGGAGAGGACACAGGGGACGTGTAAATGGCAGTGGGGGTGGTGACTGCACGTGTGCTGACTGTAATGGAGAGTGTGCTGGTGATGGAAGTACTGGCTGATGGTGGTGTGCATGCAGGTGTGAGTGGAGACGTCACAGGGAGGGAGGAGGGAGACGAGGAGGAGGGGGACACAGAGGTGGTAGTGACTGTTGGCATGTCTGCATCTGGATGTTGTTTGTGTGAATGCTTGTGGGATCTGTGGTGCTTATGTCTGGATGAGCTGCCCTTGGGTGTTGAGGTGTGTGCAGGCTGGTCTGATGGTGTGGATGGGATAGGCTGAGGAACAGGAGGGAGACTGGGACTGGGTGGAAGGAGTTAGAAGAGGGAGGCTGGAGACAGGGACAATGGCTACAGTCAGTGCTGAGGCCAGAGCGTTGAACGATCGCTGATGGGCAGCCTGACCCGAATGAATGCCCTCCAGGTATGCATTGCTCAGATGCACCTCCCTTTCCACCCCCTGGATGGCATTCAAAAGGGTAGACTGCCCAACAATGAGCGTCCGGAGGAGGTCAATGACCTCCTCACTGAGGGCAGCAGGGGTAACTGGGGCAGGGCCTGAGGTGCCTGGGGCGAAGGAGATGCCCGCCTTGGTGTGCGAGCGGGCACGGGGCGAACGCTGAGGGGCTGCTTGGAGGGCGGAGCTGGTGCGCTGGGTGGCGGCTGTACCTGTAGTTGCAGTGGGCACGGATGTTGCCGCCACCACAAGGGAGCTCCCTTCCGAGGACGTGTCGGTGTCGCTGACGTCTCCACGGGTCCCCGTTGTGGAGCTCCCCTCGCCCTCCGTCTCACTGCTGAACTCGGAGTCCGTTGCATGGCCTTCCGGGGCCATGTGAGATGCAGCTCCCTTGTGCGCCGATGCCACTTCTCCTCCGCCTGATGATGCTAATGGGTGGGGGGGAGAAATGAAGACAGGTTGAGTGCATGCATTGGCAACACCATTGGCGGAGAGGACAGACACAGAAGCCCCCTGCACTACGCTGCGCAATCGGGGTACACTACTCAGTTATTGTGACTAGGCCTACAGGTCTATGGACGACAAATGCACACATGGGTGATGCAGGACCATGGATAGCTGTACATGGCACCCTACAGAGGTGGGGGGCGGGGGCACAGGGCCATGGCTAACGGAGGGGACTAGCCTACAGAAAGCGCCCTGGCCTTGAGTTACCCACAGCCCTCCTCCCCCACCCAGACACCTCCACTGCGCGCAAAGATAGCAGAATGTGCTGATACTCACCCCCTTGTGTCTGCTGTGATGTCCTCACGCGCCCATCCAAATAGGGGTAGGCCACCGCCAGGATCCGGGACATCAGGGGGGTCAATTGGCGGCTGGCACCCCTGCTACGTTGGGAGGCCATCCCCAGCAGAGACTCAGCGGTCTTTCTGGTCCCGCGGCGGATGTCCTCCCACCTCTTTCGGCAGTGGGTGCCCTGTCTGTTGTGGACCCCCAGGGCCCGGACGTCCTTGGCGATGGCACGCCAAATGTCGACCTTCTGATGGGCACTGACCTCTTTGACATGTACAGGGTGGGAAAGGAAATATCATCACTTTTCAGCATGGTAGATGTGAGTGGCCCCCCCTCCCCTACCTTGCCATGTGGCACATGTTCCCATCTGTCGTGCGTTGCACTCCTCATTCGCTCCCCTCCCCACCATCTTACATACACCCCACTCAACACAGGCATAGCCCATTCAGCGTGCACCCTGTGTACTAACCTGTTGGTCTGGAGGACCGTAGAGTAGCGCATACTGGGGGAGGAGCCCATCAACAAGTTTCTCCAATTCTTCGGAAGTGAAGGCAGGGGCCCTTTCCCCAGTCGCAGCAGCCATTGTATCTCCCAGACCGAGGTCACAGCAGCACTTGCAGTATAGGTTCTCTCCTGTGGATGATCAGGTCTCGAGTGATTAATCAGATAGAAAATGGCGGTCACGCCCGCGGCGGTGCGTACCGCGGCGATGCGTACCGCGACCGCTGGCGCACATCGTCATTGGCTCCTGAGACCAATAGGGTTCAATGTTAACCAATGCTGCTTTGCGCCGCGGTCTTCGACCGCCTACCGCCACGGTGTGCCACGCCAGCGCAGTGACATCACATCCCACTGTCACACTTCACAGGTCAGGCAGCCGCCATTTCAAGGGCCCGCATGGCATGATTTCTACTGCGTCACACAGGCCTAGGCCTTGCATTGCCACTCATACAAGCCGATCCATGCATAGCGATTCGTGTACTGTGCAAGCTGTGTGAACGAACCTGTGGGTTGCTTGACTCTGTGCTCCATGTTGTCCTTCCTAGGCACCGTCCGCTGGGACTTGCGAGGAGAAGGATGAATCCTCCAGTGTACCGACCGCTGGTGGACCTGTCGACAATGGAAGAACGACATATCATACTTACATACCGCCTTGACAGAGCAACTATACATGAACTATGTGCCCAGCTGGAGCCAGACCTGATGTCCCCCATCCGCCAACCCACAGGGATTCCCCCTCTGGTGCAGGTTCTGTCAGTACTCCATTTTTTGGCAAGTGGGTTGTTTCAGACAACAGTGGCCATATCATCTGGGATGTCTCAGCCTATGTTTTCTAAGGTTTTGTCCAGAGTGTTGTCTGCCCTGATGAAATACATGCGGAGCTATATTATTTTCCCTGAGGTGGGCGAATTGGCTACAGTGAAGGGTGATTTCTATTCCCTTGGACACATCCCCAACATCATTGGGGCCATTGATGGGACCCATGTGGCTTTGGTTCCCCCCAAAGACAGTGAGCAGGTGTACCGAAACAGAAAAAGTTATCATTCGGTGAATGTCCAGGTGGTCTGTTTGGCTGACCAGTACATCTCCCATGTAAATGCCAAGTTCCCTGGGTCAGTGCATGACGCGTATGTCATGCGAAATAGCAGCATCCCTTATGTGATGGAACAGCTACAGAGACACCTTGTGTGGCTAATTGGTGACTCTGGTTACCCCAACCTGTCGTGGCTACTGACAGGCAGAGGAACGGTACAATGAGGCCCATGGGTGAACTAGGAGGATCATAGAAAGGACCTTCGGGGTCCTGAAGGCCAGGTTTAGGTGCCTGCATATGACAGGGGGATCCCTCATGTACTCACCAAATAAGGTGTGCCAGATCATCGTGGCCTGCTGTATGCTTCACAATCTTGCATTGCGACGCCAGGTGCCTTTTCTGCAGGAGGATGGTCCAGATGGTGGTGTTGTTGCAGCTGTGGAGCCTGTGGAGAGTGAAGAAGAGGAAGACGACGGGGACGACACGGACAACAGGGATACAGTCATACAACAATACTTTCAGTAGCACACAGGTAAGAAACAGCCACCCCAATTTACATTTACTTAAGGCCTCATGCGTCTCCACTGTCTGTTTCCCCCCAGTTCCTGTTAACTGATTTGTGACTTTCCCTTCCCTTTTCAGAGCTGTATGACCCACTGCCTGACTTCAGCTTTGTTTGCCCATGGACTAAAGCTTATTGAAATTGGTATGTTGTCATCACAAAGTAACTGGACATTATTGAACCGTTATGTGTAATACATTTGTTAAGAATACAAGCAGACTCCTGTTTATTTAAGTGGAATAAGTGATTTATTTAAAGTGCTAGATATAGGTAAATGATTGGGAAGCGGGGATGGGTGGGGGTGGAGTAATGTCCATGGCAGAGTCCAGTTCTCAGTCGCACAGGTGCATTGTCCATATGCCTGTGGAAGGATGGAGCAGGGGCAGTTCAAGGTTGGACAGGGTGACAATGTGGGACAGTGGGATGACATCAGGGGGTATCTTAGGCTGGCGGGGGTCTTGCAATCCTACTCTGTCTTCTTGTGAGATCTCAGGTTCCGCTTGCGGGCTGGTTCTTCTTCTGCAGGAGGTGGGGTTCTGGTGGCCTGTCGTTGTGTGGGGGCGTCCTGTCCACTGGCGCCGGCGGAGGTGGTAGGCTGTTCCTGGCCTGGGCTAGTGACAGGGGCCCTTTGGGGTGCCACATGGTCCCGCAATGTGGTGACGATCTGGGTAAGGGCCAGGACGATGGTCCCCATTGCGGAACCGATGTTCCTCTGTTCCTCCCTGAACCCCATGTACCGTTCCTCCTGCAGTTCCTGGATCTCCTGGAACCGGGCCAGTACCGTCGCCATCGTCTCCTGGGAGCGGTGGTATGCTCCCATGATGGTGGAGAGGGCCTGTTGGAGAGTCGGTTCCCCGGGCCTGTCCCCCCCCTGTCGCACAGCAGCCCTCCCAGTTCCCCTGTGTCCCTGGGCCTCTGTCCCCTGGCCGGTGTGTCCACTACCACTGCCCCCAGGTCCCTGTTGTTGTTGGGTTGATGGGTCAACCTGGGTGCCCTGTAGTGGTGGACATACCGCTGATTTACGTGCCCTGGAGACAGAGGCATGGGCCCGCTGGGTGGGAGCTGTGCTGGTGTTCCCAGAGGGGGTTGGGTCTGGTGTAGCCTGTGGCTGTCTGTGGGGAACCGACTGTCCAGAGGTCCCCGATGGGCCGGGCTGGTCATCTGGCTCCAGGGAGACAGAGCTGCTGTCATCGCTGGGGGCCTCTTCTGAGAGTGGGATGGACATCTCTGGACCCTCCGTGGCGGGGTGGTGGCGTTCGGGTCCTGCAGGGGTATAAAGGTATGGTTATTGCTTCTGTGTGTGGCATTTC
Organism: Pleurodeles waltl; assembly: GCF_031143425.1. NCBI lineage: Eukaryota > Metazoa > Chordata > Amphibia > Caudata > Salamandridae > Pleurodeles > Pleurodeles waltl. The sequence continues at coordinate 191,288,423 of NC_090449.1, forward strand.
GTGTGATGGGTGGGTGTCCGTGTACCCATGTGCAGGCATTTCCTTGTGGGGGCTTTTGTGAGGGTGGCTTGTGGGGGTGATGTGTGTGTGCAGTGGGCATGCTTTGGTGATGGGTGTCCATGCTTTGGGGTCGCATGCAGGGCTTGGTGTTGGGATGGGCGGGTTGTGATGGTGAGGCTTTTGCAAGGGGTTGGTGTGATGGGGGAGGGGGGGAGGGGGGGTATGATTTGACAATCATGTGGGGTGGGGGTGGGAAGCAGTAGTGAAGATTTGCCTTACCAGAGTCCATTCCTCCGCCTACTCCTGCGAGGCCCTCAGGATGCAGGATGTGCAAGACTTCCTCCTCCCACGCGGTAAATTCTGGGGGAGTAGGTGGGGGTCCACCGCCAGTCTTCTGCACCGCTATGTTGTGCCTTGATACCATGGAACGCACCTTCCCCCGTAGGTCGTTCCATCTCTTCCTGATGTCCTCCCGATTGTGTGGATGCTGTCCCACCGCGTTGACCCTGTCCACTATCCTTTGCCATAGCTCCATCTTCCTGGCAATTGTGGTGTGCTGCACCTGTGCCCCGAAGAGCTGGGGCTCTACACAGACTATTTCCTCCACTATGACCCTGAGTTCGGCGTCACTGAACCTGGGGTGTCTTTGGGGTGCCATGGGGTGGTGTGGTTGAGGTGTGGGGTGGCGTTTGTGGTGATGAGTGTGGTGCGTGTGGTGGTGTGTGGTGTTTGGTGCGTGGATTCTGTGTGGGTGATGGTGTTGTGTGCCTCTGTGTTGTGGGATTCTCTATTCTGTGCTCTGTCTCTAGCCTTCGTCAATGATTTCGGGTGGTAGGGGCTTGTGGGTGATGTGGGTGTGTGTTTTATATTGTGTTGGGTGTGTGGGAGTGGTGTTAGTATGTGTATCAGGTGTGTGTATTTCGAACTGACCAATGTGGCTGAGTTTTCTATGTGTGTGTGTATTTTGACCGCGGCGGTGTGTACCGCCAATGGAATACCGCGTTTGAAAGACCGCCGCGTGGATTTGTGGGTCGGAATGGTATGGGCGTATTTCTGTTGGTGTGACAGTGGAGGTTTGGTCAGCGCCATTTTTTCGCTGACCTTTGGTGTGGCGGATTATTGAGGATGTCGGGTTTTCGGCGGTTTGGCAGTTGCGGGTCAGAATGACCGTGGCGGTTTACCGCGGCCGCAGCGGTGTTATGGCGGTCTTCTGATCGGCGGTAAGCGCCTTTTACCGCCGAGGTCAGAATGACCCCCTAAATGCTGATATGACCAGAATGCCACTCCGGTCGAGATTCAACCTGGTCAGAAAGTGTGGGTGATCATGCCAGTGGAGCTTATGTCGCTCAACGAGAAGTGGACTGGGCCATTTGAGGTGGTGGAGTGCAAGACTGAAGTCACCTACCTGGTGGACTTGCGGACTCCCCAGAACCCTTTAAGGGCCCTGCATGTGAACCGGCTAAAGCCACACTTTGAGCGGACTGAATTGTCCATGCTCCTAGCAACAGATGAGGGGGTGGAAGAAGAGAGTGAGCCTCTTCCTGACCTCCTGTGTGCAGGAGAGAAGGATGGGTCAGTTGATGTAGTGAACCTCTCCCCCTCCCTGACCCCAGAGCAGTAGTGGGACTGTCGCCAGGTGTTGGGTCAGTTCGCCTCACTGTTATCCCTGATCCCAGGAGTCATACACTTGTGTACACATGATGTAAACCCTGGGGACAGTCTTCCTGTTAAACACAAAGTTTACAGAGTGACTGACAGGGTAAGGGCTAACATTAAAGATGAAGTATCTAAAATGTTAGTGTTGGAGGTTACAGAGATTTCCAGCAGCCCTTGGGCCAGTCCAGTGGTTTTGGTCCCGAAGCCTGCTAATCCTGGTGACACTCCAGAACTCAGGTTCTGTGTGGGTTACCCGGGACTCAATGCGGTCATTAAGACTGATTGCCAGCCCATCCCCTGAGCTGATGAGCTCATTGACCAGTTGGGAGCTGCCAAATACCTAAGTACGTTTGATCTTACCTATGGGAATTGGCAGATTGCCCTAACTGAGGGGGCTAAGGCGAGGTCGGCGTTCTTCATACCAGATGGGCACTACCAATTTAGGGTGATGCCCTTTGGGATGAAGAATGCCCCTGCCATCTTTCAGAGGTGGTCAACCAGGTGTTGGCTGGACTGGATGATTTCAGTGCTGCCTACCTGGATGATATTGCAACGCCTCTGTAAAGTGTTGGATGCCCTGCAGAAGGCAGACCTAACTATTAAGGCAAGCGAGTGCCAAATAGGGCAGGGTTCTGTGGTGTAGTTGGGACACCAGGTGGGTAGTGGCCAGGTGGCACCCCTACAGCCAAAGATTGAAAACATTCTGGCTTAGGAGCCTCCCAAGACCCAAACTGAGGTGAGAGGCTTTTTAGGTCTCACTGGATACTATAGGTGGTTTTTCAAGAGGTATGGCACAATTGTTGCTCCCTTGACTGAGTTAAGTTCCAAAAAGCAGCCCAGAAATGTGATCTGGACTGAGTCTTGCCAGACAGCTTTTGATGCTCTGAAGGCTGCCATGTACCCAGCACCTGTGCTGAAGGCACCTGACTATTCCAAGGAATTTGTTGTGCAAACAGACACCTCATAGCATGGTATTGGAGCAGTACTCTCACAGCCTAATGAAGAGGCCCTAGATCAACCTGTATCCTTCATCAGCACAAGCTTACTTCCCAGTGAAGGTAGGTGGAGTGCATTTGAGAGTGAAGCTTTTGCTGTGATCTGGGCACTGAAGAAGCTAAGACCCTACTTGTTTGGGACTAACTTCTGAGTTCGGACAGACCACAGGCCCCTCAGATGGTTAATGCAGATGAGGGGTGAAATTCCCAAATTGTTGAGGTGGTTCATCTCCTGACAGGGAATGGACTTTACGGTGGAACACCATCTTGGCACCGTCCACGCCAATGCTGATGGTCTGTCTAGATTCTTACGCCTTAGTGATGAGAACTCCCACGAGGTTGGGAAGCTGCTCCCCACTTTCAGCTGCAGGGGACATGTGTTAGACTTTTCATCCTTGGTGTGGTCTCCCCTATCTTTTTGCCTCTACTTCCCAGGTTGCTTCTGTTTGCTGGACTCTGTTTTTGCTGTTTTTGTTTGCTCTGAACACGTACCACTGCTGAGGTGTAAGTGTTCCCTGTATAAATTGTATGTGTTCATTGGCTTATCCATGATTGGCATATTTGATTTACTAGTAAGGCCCTTGTAAAGTGTACTAGAGGAGTCAATTGCCTGTAAATCAAATGCTACTAGTAGGCCTGCAGCACGGGTTGTGCCACCCACATTAGTAGCCCTGTAAACATGGCTCAGACCTGCCCCTGCAGTGTCTGTGTGTGCAGTGTTAAACTGCCAATTCAACTTGGTAAGTGTACCCACTTGCCAGGCATAAACCTTCCCTTTTTATATATGTAAGGCACCCCTAAGGTAGGTCCTAGGTAGCCCCATGGGCAGGGTGCAGTGTATGTTAAAGGTGGGACATGTACCTATGTGTTTTACATGTCCTGACAGTGAAGTACTGTCAAATTCAGCTTACACTGTTGCAAGGCCTATCTCTCTCATAGGTTAACATGGGGGCTCCCTTTAAATATTGTTAAAGCACATATTCCATTTAACAGCAGGTAGACATGTGGAGTTTGGGGTCTTTGAACTCACAATTCAATGCATCTTTTAGTGAAGTTGGTTTTTAGATTGCATGTTTGAAAATGCCACTTTTAGACAGTAGGCATTTTCTTGCTTAAACCATTTTATGACCCTGCTTGTTTTGGGGATTCCATGTCTGGGTCAGTTTGACAGTTGGGCTGTTTACACCTCTCCTCTAGACATTGACACAAAAGGAGCTAGGGTGGAGCCTGCATATCCTGATGGGCCATCTGGGCTGAGGGGAGGGGAGGAATGGTCACTTACACCTGAAAGGGCTATGCCTGCCCTCACACAATGCAGTCTCCAATCCACCGGTATGCGCCTGGGGCCAGGCCTGCGAAAGGCAGGATCTTGAAAACAACAGAGACTTCTCTTTGAAGTAGGCCTACTTCAAAGGCAGAAAGGGGTGTAAGAAGAGCCCCCAAAACCCCTGAAAATCAGATAACTTCTGGAACCAAGAGGAACCTCTGCCAAGGAGAAGAGCTGGAGAGCTGGAGAAGGAGTACTGCCCCTTTGCCTGGGACTTTGCTTTCCTGGGTTGGCCTGCAGTAGCTGCTTCTGCCTGAGAGAGGACAAAGACTGACTTTTGTGTGACTTCCCACTGATGAAGAATCTCCAAGTGCTTGAACTGAGCTTGCCTCCTATTGTTGAAGTCTCAGGGACAACAAAAACTTCTCTCTGCAAGCACCTGGGCTTTCTGTTGAGAGTCCTTCCTGCTAAGGGATGTCCTAATCTGTCTTTGGGCCCTTGAAAGGTGAAACTGGTGGAAAGGGACAGAAATCCATGCAAAGACCGCTGTGCAAGGAAGCTTTGGATGCACCGCGGCTGATGAATGACACTGCCAGCTTTGCTGCTAAAATCGGCCCTCCACCTGCAATGCGGCTGCAACACGTGCAGCAACTGCTGTTAATGACGCAAGTCCCCATGCAGCGCGATTTCTTAACACTGTGCAACCAGATTTCAACACAACATTGCTGGGCATTGCTGGGTACGGGAATTCTACGCAAAGGCTGCCCAGACCTGAGATGCCTATCCGTATCGATGCATTGGTCTCTTGCGGGGGAGAGGAAACAAAGCACGCCTACATGACCGGAGGAGGAATGACGCACATTCCCGTTTGCGGGTGAGAAATCGACATATTGCTGGCCTTTTCCAACACATGCTCACTTGTGCGTCTTTATTTTGATGCTACCCAGCTACTTTAGTGCACTAACAGCATTCTCAATGTTTTACAAGGATTATGGGCCTGATTACGACTTCAGCAGAGGGGATTACTCTGTCCTAAATGTGACAGATATCCCGCCTGCAGTATTATGAGTTCCATAGGATATAATGGACTAGTAATTCGGCTGATGGGAGATCTGTCACATTTGGGACGGAGTAATCCCCTCCGCCGAAGTCGTAATCAGGCCCTAAGACTCTTACTCTTTTTAAAATTCATAACTTGACTTGTGTATGCCAGATATTTATAGTTTTGGTCTTGTTTTCTTTAGAAAAATATTATCTATTTTTCTAAACCTTGCTTTGTGTCATTCATTTTGTAGTGTTTTCACTGAGTTACTGTAAATACTTGTCACATTGATTCTGAAGTTAAGCCTGCCTGCTCGTGCCATGCTTCCAAGGGGGTGAGCAGGGGTGAGCTGAGGGTGAGTCTCCTTTACCCTGACTAGAGTGAGGGTCCTTGTTTGGATAGAGGGTAACCTGACTGCCAACCAAAGACCCCATTTCTAACAAACCTACTGAAGAATACATACATGGCAAGGGACATCAGGTAGAGAAAGTCTTGGATGAAAAGTTGATGTAGAATGTGTGACAATTTCAGAGGGCAGCTCTGTGTCACACTCATGTGTTAAAAGTAACACAAAACAATGCTATACTATGGTAAATAGAAAAGTAAAGACATATAAGGGAGTTGACAAGGTAAAGCCCATTTATTTTAAGGGCCACCCTCTCGTTTCACAACAGGCCCACTACACTTTACGATCAAAAAATGGCCCAAAAAGTTCAAAGTCCAATGTCTACTCTTTCCCTACTTTCTGTCCTTGAAAAAATGCACTCCGACTAAAAAAGAAATAAAAAAGGGCCTTGAGGGCATCGATTTGCCCGGCCAAGTTCTGCAGCCCACGCCGAAGCAGTGCCATCTCGCCCCTAAACTGTCAGGTCTAACATCTGAGGTGCGCCAGCTCTCATAAGGCACAGTGGAAGAGTGGTGGTGTTGATGAACCAGAGGAGGAGGGGAGGCTGGGGTGAAATTGGGTGGCAGTGGACCATGGCTTGAGTTGGCGGTAGATTGGCCGAGTTGAAGGCAGGCCTGGATGGGGGCCCACAGAACTTGAGGCCTGTGCCTGCTCTTCTATTTGTCCTGGGCCAGCTGGCAATATTCTGCTGCCACTGCCTCCAACTTTTGATTCCACAGCCGAGCAGCTATCTCCTGCCGTGTTGGGGCCGGCACCAGTTGCTGCGTGGCACCAGCAGCAGGACAAGCTATAACAATAAAGTAAAAGGAACAAAATAGAAAAACACAAATTTTGATGCTTAGCTCAAACACTTGTTTATACTGTCTATAGCGGCACAGTACATTAGTAGAACATTGCTGGTCGCCTAGGTCCATTGGAATTTAATTTGGATGAGATGATTGATGAGATAGTAGTCAAACAGACAGAGCTATGTTTTACCCATTAATGCAACACATCAGAGCTAGGTAATCAATCATAACACTGACTGAAATGAATAATTAAGAAAGAATAACATATCAATTCAAAAAATTGGTTTAAGTGTATCATAGTCAAATTTCCAGGCACTTTTACGTGTGTTAAAAAGGAATTAGCTACCAATAATGAATGAGGCATATATAAAAATATGTTTATATCTTACATACTACACAATTAGTACTTGACTGTACAACATCAATAGAGTCATAGTGGGGGATCTGCTTACTCTCCAGCATGTTTTTGGGACAGCCCAGCAGCAGCATGTTCTGAACCTATATTTCCAATGGCCCTGCTCTACTCCAGCTCCCTCCTCCATTCTACTACCCTACGTCCAAACTTGGGTTATGGGCTTAGGCTGATAGAGTCAGGCAGGTGGGATACACTTGGTGGAAAATGGATATCCTGTCTTGATCTTACCGTAGACAGTGCCTAAAAGAATACAATGAACTGTTGTGCAGCAAATGGGATACTTTATTTGTCATAGAGTATCCCATCTGCCAAACTGAAAATCAGGCCCTTAGATCCACATTACTCCCAGGCCTATAGCACAAATTATTCCCAAGAAATAATACCTACACTTGTCAGTACGGAAACTTAATCAACAGTGTGGTAAGTTGTAGGGATTACGCTATGTAGAGGTTTAGCTGTGGAATGGTATAGTTTCACACTGATCACATACTACTATTTTGCTTTATAGTCACATTTTTTGATGGGAGGAAAGATATTGGAAGCATTTATCCATAATGGACTACATGAAATATAACTTCACTGGGTCAGGGAAATATGGACATCACTTGTCAAGATAGAATTTACTTTTTTAGGTAGGCTGGGAAAGAAAGACAGAAGGATAAAGTGAAGCAATAGTAGGCAACGGAGTGGGTACTGGGAAACACACGTTGTCTTCAATTGGTGGTTTGTGCATTGCAGATTGCACTCTAGGTAATGGGCCTCTTGGTGATGGGTGGGATATCTGCCTCACTTTACCAATACAGTAATGGGACTTCCCCCTCTTCTTTGACTGTCTGAACCTGCACTGAAGTTCCTGCTGCCCTGACACTGCTGGTGGTCTGTGTGCCTGGTAAAAAACATACCGCACCCATTTAGATACAGGATAGCCACCTAAGTATTTATCTTCTTCTATTGAAAGTACTCAGGCCCGTATTTATACTTTTTTTAGCGCCGCATTTGCGCCGCTTTTTGGCGCAAAACGGCGCAAACCTACAAAATACAATGGTATTTTGCAAGTTTGCGCCGTTTTTGCGTCAAAAAACGACGCAAATGCGGCGCTAAAAAAGTATAAATACGGGCCTCACTTTGGAAGGCTTGTCTTATTGCTTAACAGCATTATAAATAAGCAGGTAGCCATGGAGACAACCAAAAACCTTTTCTTGTAACAGTGGGATAGAAGGAATCAGAATTAAGATTCAGGAATAAGGGAAGAATGTAAGGTAAGGCTACAAATGGATGAGGGGGATGCAAAACACATATGGTATTTGGTATCTCATTACTGCAAGTTACACTGTCTTGGAAACTGTCAGTATAAGACAATATTGGGGGCCCATAACCATGCTGACCACTCTGTCTCTGATTGTGTGCTTTTTGACTGTTTGATCAAAAAAACACCAACATGTTTGGTGATTAGAGTACTACTTGGGCCTGGCTGCATGAACCTCTTTACATTACCAAAAATATTTTTCCTACTTAGTACTACACAACAAGACATGTAAAAGGGGCAAGGGGAACTTACAAAAAACATGAGCAGAAGAAAAGTAAAGATAGGAGAAAGTCAGCCGCAGAAACAGGAAATATTTGAAATATTTGAAAAAACAGGGAAATGTAGGGATAACAAGCAACATCTAACACGTAAAAAGTAAGTATACACAAAGAAATAATTTTAATTGTGGGGAATAAAAAAAAACAGGGGGCAGCAGAACAATTGGCTGTGGTGTTGGTGGTGGTGGTAGAACCTGTCAGACCCACCATGGAGCTGGTGGCACCTGGGCCACATGCCCTCTTGCCCTTTTATATTTAAGAAAGATACTATACAATGATTAGTGGTACTCTGTATGGAAAACATTTTGACAGACACAAACATTGTACTTTGTCTATTCCTTATTTCACGATCCTAAACCTCAAACAATACAATTTTGAACTATTCCTGCATAATGCATTCCAAAGAAAGCTCTTTGATTCTTCACCCCGTTTGATGAGTAAATTCAGTACTGCACATCTGGCAGACTGGGGCTATGAGCTACATAAAGGTTTACAGAAGAACACAAGTAACTCAACACCCCTGATATACTAAGACTGTTAGATTGAATGCTATGAGAAGTTGCCAATCATGCCTCAAGCCAGCACCTGGCTAGGTCACACTAGAACAAAATTCTGGCAATATC